>NW_028221343.1:0-29921 GCF_045865225.1 Trachurus japonicus | reverse complement strand
TGACCAGCATCTCCGCCACCACTAATTAAGCGTATAGCGTTAGTTCTGGCAGGCCATGACGTCAAGCTCTAATCAGCACAGCGTAACTGTCTTCACCTGTGCAGGTCAGCTGATGGCTCAGCTGACTCCCCTATTGGGGAACTGCATTCAGGGCGCGCTGTTTAAACTGCTGTAGCCCGACGTCACCTCCCTTGCTGCTGCTGCTTCCTCTGCCGGCTTTTTTGCAAGACGGGCTCCCGCATGAGGGAAGGATCGCTGGTTGTGTTCGTGCTCGCCCTGCTGCTCCCGATGTCGTCGCCCCCGTCCACGATGCGGACCCGCGGCGGCTGGCGCGGTGTCGTGTCATGGGGCTTCAGCGAAGCTCTGGAACGGAGGACGCCGTCTGCGACGACGGGGGAGGGGGGCTCCTTCTCTCCGTCGGGGCTCTCACCTGGCAGGTGGGGGCGGCGTCACACACAGCTGTTCCATTGACCGGCGACGGCTGATTCCGGGGCTGTGGAGTTTCTGTTTGCCAGCGATGCTGCCACGCGGTCGGAGCGTCACACAAGGAACGGTTTGCTTTATTCTTAATTTGCGCTGGGTTTCAACCTCCATAGCGATAATACAGAATCATATTTGGCATTGAATTATTCACTGAGGCAGCTCCTTTTGCGGGTTTTGGGGGGTTCGTCTATTTCCTTTTAAATGGGCTACATGTGTTTCCAACTTAAATAGCCTCCTGACATCTCTTGTTGCTAGAGGGTCAGGGATTTGCCGGCGTGGTCGTTTTGGGGGGTTTTCTTTGCTCCCTGTTTTCTTGTCTGTAACAACATCTATTGCACGTCTGTCCGTCCTGGGTGAGGGATCCCTCCTCTGTTGCTCACCCTGATGTTTCTCTCGATTTTTCCCTGTTAAAAGGGTTTTCCATGGAGTTTTTCCTCAGTCGATGTGAGGGTCTAAGGACAGAGGATGTTGTTACGATGCCATGTAAAGCCTTTGAGACAAACTGTTTGTAAAAACGGGCTATACAAATAAAATTGCCTTGCCTTACTGCGCCTGTCAATAGAGCATTCTAGATGCACAAAAAGCTATGAGCCTTTCATTGTAAATAATTGATTTAATATTATTATTGTTATTATTATTAATAATGGTTATTATTATTGTAAAAATTATTATTGTTAAGAGGTAGCGTGTGGCTTATTCCCTATTAAATTTTATAGGCAAAAATTAATTCCATTCTAGATAGCCTCCTGGCATCTCTTAGCAGAGGTTCCAGGATTTGCCGGTGTGGTTGTTTTGGGGGTTTTCTTTGCTGCTGCGCTCCCTGCTTATGCCGTTCATGATGGCTCGTGAAGGGCAGGAAGGTGCTCTTCCTGCCTCAGGCTTTCCACGCAAGCGCGTGGAAGAGCAGGGGGTCCCAGAACAGTACCATACCGCCAAATTAAACCGTGCAAGTAAATAAATATTATTTTGACATAGTGGTCCTGACAGAAATTAAGCGTATAGCGTTAGTTCTGGCAGGCCATGACGTCAAGCTCTAATCAGCACAGCGTAACTGTCTTCACCCTATTGGGGAACTGCATTCAGGGCGCGCTGTTTAAACTGCTGTAGCCCGACGTCACCTCCCTTGCTGCTGCTGCTTCCTCTGCCGGCTTTTTTGCAACCCACCTCCGCCCCAGCTCCTCCTGTCATTATATCTTGTTGGTTGCTCTGCTCTGTCTGGGTTTTCTTTGCTGCTGCGCTCCCTGCTTATGCCGTTCATGATGGCTCGTGAAGGGCAGGAAGGTGCTCTTCCTGCCTCAGGCTTTCCACGCAAGCGCGTGGAAGAGCAGGGGGTCCCAGAACAGTACCATACCGCCAAATTAAACCGTGCAAGTAAATAAATATTATTTTGACATAGTGGTCCTGACAGAAATAACAAAATAACGATAGAGACAAAATGATATATTTATCGAAAATGGGCCCATTAACAAGTGTGGGTAGCGTAGATTTATCCACATTAACGTGAGACTTTTTTATAACCAAATAGAAACTCCTCGTTGTCCCTTTAAAAATAATTTTAAAAATATATTTTTTAAGAGTATGTTCCAATTTATAAAATCGAAAGTACGGAAGAGGATTAGGGCCACTGAGAAAAAGAAAAGTGAGTTATGACTTTTTTTTCTCTGAGAATTCTGAGATTAAAGTCAGAATACTGAACTTTGTTCTGATGGTATTTTATGAAGGTCTTTGCTGGTTTTAGCAGGTCACCATGTTTTGGGTTTTACTGATGAGAGTTTGGCATCTTTTTATTTTACCTTTGCATTCATCGTGACGTTGTACTTATCAACAGGTAAGACCAGTTGGGGTTGTGACTGTGACCAGTTTGAAATTGGAAATTTAGTTTGATCTTGTATTGAGCAACACCTGCAAATTAGTCACTCGCCTTTGATTGGAGCATATACAGACTAATACGGTGTGATGTAATCAGGCTTCTGAATAGTTAAAATTTAAATATGGGAGGGGAGGAAGAAAGAAAGAAATGATCTGCATGACAAAGAAAGCTTTGAGAAAGCTGTCAGAGCTCAGCAGCTTCTCCTCTCTCTGAACATGGACGTTCTGGAGGAAGATGAACTCTGCTTCCCAGAGCTCAACAATTCCTGCAGGAGGACGGCACCCTCTCCAACTGAGGCTACACTCATTTACACGCTGCTGTCCCTCATCATTGTGCTCACTGTGGTTCTGAACCTGCTGGTCATCATCTCTATCTCCCACTTCAGGCAGAGATAATATTTCTCTACATGGCCTACAAAATGTCTGTTTTTTCGTTCATGCTGTGCATCATACTGTGAGATTTTAACTAATGATGAAAATGTTTATGATTTACAGGTTTCAGTTAGAGTTGCTTATTTGAAAATGTTCTTACAACTGTAATGACACAGTTTTTTGATATTCTCTCTTTTCAGGCAGCTCATCACCTCTTTCTCCCATTTCAGGCAGAGATACATATTTCTCAGAATGATGTACAAAATGTTTATATTTTTGTTTCTTCCATGCAACATAATGTGACATTTAGGTTACTGGGTTGAAGAATTCACAGAAATAGTGTTATCTTGTTGAATTCAATCTAGTCATTTGAACATGCTTTTACAGTTTTAACACTGATGTGTTTCAACATATTAACATTTATTTCACAACTGATGCATATAACAGTGTGCTCATTGTTGATATTTTCTCTTTTTAGGCAGCTCCACACCACCACCAATCTCCTCCTCCTCTCTCTGGCTGTTGCAGACTTCCTTGTTGGTTTGATGCAGATGCCATCTGAAATCCTCCTCATGCAGAGCTGCTGGATCCTGGGTGATGCTATGTGTGCTGCGATTTATTTTTTAAGTTTCCTTGTTGTCAGTGTTTCAGTTGGAAGCATGGTTCTTATATCAGTTGATCGCTATGCAGCAATTTGTGACCCCATGTTTTACTCCACCAAAGTTACTCTGAGGAGAGTTCAACTCTGTGTTTGTCTGTGTTGGATGTTTTCTGCTGTGCACAGTAGTTGGATGATGAGGGATTTCCTCAAACACCCAGAGAGGTATAGAGTCTGTCATGGAGAGTGTGTAGTAATAAGTGATCCTGCTGAAGGAATTGTTGATCTTGTTGTGACCTTTTTAGGCCCCATTCTCGTCATTACAATTTTGTATCTGAGAGTATTTGTGGTGGCTGTGTCTCAGGCTCGTGCCATGCGCTCTCACATTGTAGCTGTCACACTTCAGCATTCAGAGACTATAAAAAGTAAGAAATCTGAACTAAAAGCAGCGAGGACTCTGGGTATTGTAATAGTAGTGTTTCTTCTGTGCTGCTGTCCATATTATATTGTTGCTATTGCAATTGTGAACAGCTCAGTAGGGACATCATCTACAGCCACTGAGACTTGGTTGTTGTATTTCAACTCCTGTCTGAACCCTGTGATATATGTTTTTTTCTACCCCTGGTTCCGAAAAGCCATTAAAAACATTATTACACTTCAGATACTGCAGCCTGGCTCCAGTCAGGCAAAAATGATGTAAAAGTATGAAAGTGACAGACAAGCTGAGATAATTTCTGTGTCATTGAAAGTGACATTGTTCTTATTTATCCTGCACTTCTGCAAAGTATGGAGAATTAACATTAATAACATTAACATGGGAAAACACTGTATGGTGGTTAAATACAAATTTATTTGAAGCCCAGCTGTCTCCTGCAGCAGAAAGCCTAGCCTGTAATGTGTCAAAGGATCAGTATGTTTTTGTCACATCTGATACTATAGTCACTTTTTTTTATTATACCATTACATTTGTGATGGATTATAATCTGTCAAACAGGCTACTTGATAATTTGACTGATTTTTTCAGTGTATTCATAGACACGTCAGTATAAACTGTTGTTCCCCTCCACCCTCCCTCTGCAGCTAAAGCCTCACTGTGCTGTGTATTGATGAAACCATGACACTGTCCCTGGTATGAAATTGTCTGTAAAGCAAATATTAAGTTCTCTCAGGATATTTTGAGAAACATATTGTAGTAATGTTCACAGCAACCATATTTTCCTTAAGAAGTACTTGCTGTTAAGAGTTAAATGCTGCGTAGTAATGCTTGAGTTTCATCACTACCACAAATATAATTTAAGAAAATACAGGCAAATAGACAACACACCGACAACTTCAGAAAACATCTTCATCAGTTTGAATGTGAAAATATGAAAAATATGTTAAAACCACTAGGACTCTTTGTAGATGATACAAAATAATTAACCTTATCTGCTGTTCTTGAAAACCCCTTCTATTGACAAACTGGCCAAATCAAGGTGTACAAAGCTTTCAAAGACTTTCTCAAAAAGCTGTTAATTCCTGTCAAAGGTGCACAGACAGACTTATGAATACTTTACAATATAGAGTGATTGGCAAAGCACAAGAAATGGCCATGGTGCTCCCTCTCCAGGCAGCATATGATATTTTCAACCCAGTAGTCCTGTCCTAAGGTTTGCACTGTACATGTTTATAGAACATAACAAGCCACAAATCAGTGTTTAGTTTGAAGGAGCCTTGTAATATTGAGGCTATGTACTGGTTTCAGCCAGTCATCTATTTATTAAACTTTGCTTTGATCATTAAGTCATACTTAACATTGTCAACAGGTAAGATCATTTGTGTGAGAAATTTGAAAATTGCAGACTCAGTTTGATCTGGTTAAGATTGAGAAACACTAGTCAATAGATAATTATATATGAGGTGCAACATATTGATAGACAGACTGATGTAGTCAAAGAGTTACATAATCAGGCTTCTGAATGAATAAATAAATAATTCACCCAGCCTAACAAGTCCTGCAGAAAGACAATACCCTTGCTGACTGAGACCTCACTCATTTTCAGTTTGTTGTCCTTCATCGTTTTGCCCACTACAGCCATTAAGATTTGGCTGTTGTATTTCAGCTCCTGTCTAAACCCTGTGATTTATGTCTCTTTCTACCCCGGTTCAAAAAAATCAATTAAACGCATTGTTACACTACAATGCAGCCTGGCTTCAGTCAGGCCAGGTTAATGTAGTAAACGATGGGATGAGTGAAACCAGTCATTTTCCTGTGATGGGGGACTTATTCATAATCAGGCAACATGGACAATCTTTCTTATTAGTATGAATTCATTGTCATAGTGTCACCCATCACCTATTATGATGCTATCTAAAACTCAGTCCTGAATGAGAACCAGATTTTAGAGTGCAGTAAAAGTATAGATTGTATTTATTTACTTCCAAAACAAACATTGTTACCACTGTTATCCACTAATAATAACAGGATATTTCCACGACAATATGATAAATAGTGGTAACTAAACATTACTCTAGTTCTACATAGCACTAATATGGGCTTTGTCAATGGTTCAAGCCAATCAAGGCTCCACCACAGTATTCTTGGACTGATCATTGCCCTTACAAGATAATGTCCACCAATACAACTAAAACGCATACCCCACTCATCTCCTTTGGAACACTTCAATTAATACCAAAAAGAAAACCAACTAGTCCTGATTTAGAGTGTAATCCACATACCCCTGACCTATCATTCAGAAAAGACAAACTCCATTTCGTACCTGCTGTGACCTCTCATGGCCTCCACACCAGAAATTGAGGCCCTTTAGGATTGATGTTAAGGGAAACCAGCATTAACTGCTAAAGGCCAGAACAAGGCTAGTCCAACAGCTTGGGCACCACCCACCTAATGACCCTGACACACCCCCTTCATACCAGCCAAATGGAAACTCCCCACACAGAATGAGACACAAAACCAGCAGCCATATCTTTGAAGAAGGAGAACAGGATGCAGCCATACAGAGATAATCCACTGATGATAACCCAGTCAAATATGCAATTATGCCCAAAGGATTGGTACAAACTGTGGCCACATATTACATCACAAATCTAATAAGCAATACGTTGAGCTACAGCAAACAGCTAACTGGACTTCCCATAAACCTGTGTCCTCCTTCACCTACATGACTGTCAGTTTAAAGGAGGAGGTCTATCTATTTAATTTGTCCTGACCCTCTGATACAATCCACAGAAGCAAGTACTGCATTAGTGCCCCAACACCTCCTTATGGTCATGGTTACAAAAATGAGCTGATGCCTATTGATTTGGTTTGGTTTGGTTTGGTTGAAAGCCAATATATAGAAACATTTACTGTGCACTGTGCAGTCATAGGTAACAATGGGCAAGCTAATGCTATCCTGCCTGCTGTAGCCATAACCAATGGAAACAGACTCAGTGTCTGAAAGTATGTTGCACCCCCCTCCCACCCCCCCAACAGGCCTTTGCCTTTCTTTTTTTTCTCCTGTGTTGGGCATTGGGCAGTGCAGCCAAAGAAGTTTGGGAACTGCTGCTTTAGATGGTCAAAGTGTTCTCCATTTTGAAGACGTCAAACTTTTTCAACTGCCTTCAGAGTTGGGCCCAATTCCAATCTGACCCTTTATGAACTCACTGACTTAAGCCTGGTTTATGGTTCTGCGTCGCGGCGACGGCATAGCTACTTAGTCGACGTGGACCCCTATGCCATAGCCTGACGCGCACCTCCAAAAAATCCTGACTCCGCGTCGCGTTGATGCATAGTGACGCGAACCGCAAGGACTGTGATTGATCCGCTCAGAACGTCAGTGTGGTAAATTCACCCGATCTCAGCCTCGACTGGTTTAGTGGTCGGACAGTCCACCTCTACAAACGTCTTCTTCGTCGCCTGCGCTTCAACATTTGCAATAAAAGCATTTGTTTTTCAGTTGCCATTGTTTACTGTGACTGGAAGAAGACCAAGGAAACCGATACCACACAAAGACACTTGACACGTGAATTGCAGAGCAACGTGTTCCCTCGACGCATAACTTCGAATGCTCAATGATGGCGTCGGGTTTACGCCATAGGTATGCCGTCGACGGAACGTGGAAGCATAGACCATGGCTTTAGAGTCGCGTTCACGGGAAGTCCGTGAGTGTGTGAGGGCTGTTCCATTGTCAGATCAATCAATCAATCAATCAATCAATCAATTTGTTTATTTCGGGCATGTCAATTTAAATCATCATCATCACACTTCATCATCTTCGTTCAAATAATACAATACACATGGCCGAAAGGGAAAGCGGGAGAAGCAAAAGCTTATCTAGTCCCGCCCCCATTACCCACAGAATAAGAATATTTGTCATACATATATCATCAAGTCAGTGAGTCAGTGAATGAACCCTTTCTGCCCGTTTACCGTAAGTCAGCACCGAAGCTGACTTACAGTGGGTACTAGTTTCATTTGGACGTTTCCTTCACGGAAAGCGTGATTCACGCGTTGCGTGAAATTGTAGGTCACATTGTAGCCACTAGGTGGAAGCATCGTACTGAGATGCAGCTCAAAAGATTTTGGGATAATTCCACGTTTGACCACAACGTAGCTGCAATGGAGAGTGGCGCTGTTCATAGGCCATAGGCTACTTAATTTGCAGCTGTGGTCGAGAGAGCTAGAGAGTGAATGGAGAGAGGGACCGCTACGCCGGTGAATCAGATCCATGTTGTTGTTTTTTATTGTATCACAGTGGTTACAGTAGCCTACGTTCAACAGGGTCAGTGGTTCTCAACCTTTTGGGGGTCCTGGACCCCTCCATATTTTTGATCTCTCCTGTAGCCTGGCCGGGTCTGGCTCCAAGTTTGAGCAAATTGTCTCATATCTATTTTCAGCAAGTTCTGGTGAATGTAACAATCCACTCAGCGGACGATCGCTCGTTTAAACAGTTTCTAAGCTGTTTCGTCCGTGCCAGCAGCCTGGACCCGATGCGGCTGGACTCACGAGCGGAGCATTAATACACATCTGTCAGCAGCTGCTCCAAACACACAATTTGAAGGGACAGATTAGATGCTGATTTTGTTAACAGCAGGGATGCAAACACCGCGCCGAAAAGCGAAACTCGCTTTTTTCATGACCAATTAGGTGACTTGTGTGAATCGTTCAGATCCGAAGAGTTTTTGTTTTTTGGGGAGGGGGGTCTCAGCGTCTCAGCTGGGGTCAGTAAAATGTTTTTCTAACAGGCTGACAGTGACAATCACGTGAAACTGAGGCGAACTCATTCATGGTTGTCTGATTATACTGGTAACAGCCTACCTCCAATGTAGACGCGAGACATGCGCGCTCATTAAAGCGGCGCATAGCCGCGTGCAGTCGATGCGACGGCGACACCGTTTTTTCCCCCCCTGCATGTCCGTGGAGCTGTGCGCCGTGGACATGCACGGTTCCCTACGTTGCTGTGTCAGGCAGGTGTTTCCACGGAGCTCTGCCCCGTTTCAGAGGTGAAGGAACCCCTAGTAAGTGGAAAGACGTCGCCTCCGCGATGTAGAATGTGTTCAATTCAAAAAGTGAAACTAACACATTATATAGGCCTATATGTCCATTACACACTGAATGAAACATCCCATGTCTTTATTTATTCAGTTTATTTTAATAGTAATAATTATGACTAACATTCAGTGAAGACCTAAAAATCAGTATCCCCAAAATGGAAATATTGCAAAGGAATTTTTTTTTTTTAAGCATTTTTAATATAGAAATGTTGGCCTTCTGAAAACTATGTCCATCTATATGCACTCAATACTTGGTTGGGGTTGAACTACTGGAAATTGACTTTTCCGTGATATTGTAATGTACTTATTTGCTAATGGTGAGCACCCCATTGCTCTACAATCTCATAGTTTCAAAGAAAACGGATTGATTGATTTTTACTTAACGAAATGAAACGAAAACAATATAGGCCAGGCCTATATTATATTACTATATTGTTGCAACTTTAGAAAAAATAATGCAGGGGGAAAAGGGCTTACAAACATGGACCAAAACGGCTCAGTAATACGCACAAAAATCCAAAAGAAACGAAAATGAACTAAAAAAAAAACTAAACATCATGAAGTGGTCTCAATCTGTGTTTTACGCATGCCTGTGTCTTGGAGTTCTGAATGGAGGCTGTATGTTCAGCTCCCCTTACATGTGAAATTTATTACATGAAACGACAAAATTTCTTCACTTAGACTATGAACTGAAAAGTGTGAGGAGAGCTACTGTAGTTTTTCTGTTCAAAGCAAACAGCTGTGTGAAGTAGCCTACTGTGGGGGGCAGGACTTCTGTCTGACAATGTACTTGAGTGAAGTATCCACAAACACACCCATTGGTCAGAGAATAAAGAGGATGTTAATGTGTCGCTAATGTGTTACATTGTGTCCAGCTGTCGTCAAAGCAATTATTACAATCACACCTATTGGTCATTGCTAATATGTCTATTAAACTCATTACTTTCAATAGAGCCGAGAAGGTGGAACCTAGTAAAATATTTTTCATTCTAGTTTTAGAGGTTGCATTTAAAAAATATATATAAAAAATAAAGTTATTACTTTACATCACGTTCATAAGATGTGTAGTGCGTATTACTGAGCCGTTTTGGTCCATGTTTGTAAGCCTTTTTTCCCCTGGATTATGTTACAACAATATATTAATATAATATTGTTTTTGTTTCATTTTGTTTAGTAAAAATCAATCAATCCATTTTCTTTGAGATTGCAGAGCACCTAAAAACCAGAGCACCAGTTCATAGCGATTTTCACAACACTGTCACTCCGGATCAGCGGTACCACGACGCTGGTTATCAACTCGGTAACTCAACCCTGGTTTGTCTTACTGTGAATCTGTGAACGCGCACGTATAAAGGGCGGATTCAAGGCAGCAGACAAATCACAAACAGAGCACCGACACGTCAGAGAGAAGCGAGGTGACCGCAGCGCAGCGCGGTTACACCCCGCCTTTCTGAAGCCCCGCCTTTCCGACAATAGACTTCCATTCATCGTAATAGCGGGGTTTTCTATTTTTTCTAAAGACCCCGCTATTCCGAAAAGGCTATTTGGGGGAAACCCCCAGTGCGCAGTGTGCATTGATCCTTTTTTCCTTTTTGGGGTCAAACGGATCATGTGCATAATTAACTGCAAAACAAGCAAATAGTCATATTAATGACATATAGCCTAATGTTTATTATGCTTCTGGCCTGTCTAGCCTCTACCTGGTCTTTTTACTAAACTTAACCAACTCCTTTCTTCATTGCCTAATAGTCCATGAGCCAGACCACCAATCGCAATCGAAAGGGTGGGCAAATTCTTGTTGCTATTTTATTATTCCTATATATGTCCAGATTATTAATTGGTATGATAACCTTCGCACAAGAGTAGCTTAACAATATTTATCATGCATTCACTATTTTGACCATAAAATGCCATATACACCAATTATGGCCATTCTCCAATGTTGCACATTTCATAATTTGTGTGCCACTACTGATGATTTAGAGCGCCTTTGCAGTTGCAGAAAGGCCCTGTAGATAATATTTGTCTGCACCACTAGTTGGCGCTAATTCCACTGGGTGCATGAGGGAGCGAGGGGGAAAATCAGCTTTAATACTGCTGTTAGCAGGAAGTAGCAGAGGACTTTTGTGAAATCACATTATACAGGTAACATTTTTAATGGTTTATATATACATCCAAGGTTAAGAAGGCTAAGATGTAGTGAGTAAAGATGACATTAACATTATAGCATATTACATCCATAGGTTTAGGGTTATTTAGGGGGAACTGGGGCATTGTTCATTAGGCTGACTGCAGAGAGGAAGAAACTGTTCTTGTGGCGTGAGGTCCTGGTCCGGATGGACTGGAGCCTTTTGCCAGAGGGGTGGGGCTGGAAGAGTTTGTGTCCAGGGTGAGAGGGGTCAGCAACTATTCTGGCTCTGGTCTCCGGGTCCTGGAGATGTACAGCTCTTGAAGAGATGGGAGGCTGCAGCCGATCACCCTCTGGGCAGAGTGAATGACACGCTGCAGTTTGGCCTTGTCTCTGGCTGTAGCTGCAGCACACCAGACTGACATGGAGGATGTGAGGATGGATTCAGTGGTGGCAGTGTAAAAGTTCACCAGCATCTTCACAGGGAGGTGAAACTTCTTCAGCTGCTGAGGCTTCTTGGTGAGGGAGCTGATGTTCTGCTCCCATTGGAGCTCCTGGGAGATGGTGGTGCCCAGGAAGCAGAAGGACTCAACCAGGGTCGCTGTAGAGTCACAGAGGATGACAGGGGGGATGGCTGCTTGGTCCTTTCTGAAGTCCACTATCATCTCCACTGTCTTCAGAGCGTTCAGCTCCAGGTTGTTCATGTTGCACCATGACACCAGAGGGTCCGTCTCACTGCTGTAGGCCGACTCGTCCCCATCAGAGATGAGGCAGATGAGGGTGGTGTCAGCAAATTTCAGGAGCTTGACAGACTGGTGTCCAGATGTGCAGCTGTTGGTGTACAGGGAGAACAGCAGAGGAGAAAGGACGCAACCTTGGGGGGGATCCAGTGCTGATGGTCCGGGTGTCAGAGACATGCTTCCCCAGCCTCATGAACTACCGTCTGTCTGTCAGGAAGTCCGTAATCCACCTGCACATGGAGTCAGGCACATTAAGCTGGGAGAGCTTGTCACGGAGCAGAGCTGGGATGATCGTATTGAAGGCAGAGCTGAAGTCCACAAACTGTATCCTGGCGTAGGATCCTGGGGAGTCCAGGTGCTAGTGGAGGGCCATGTTTACAGCATCATCTACAGATCTGTTGGCTCTGTAGGTGAACTGTAATGTCCTTAAGGTGGGTCAAGACGAGGCACTCAAAAGTCTTCATGACCACAGAAGTCAGAGCAACGGGTCTGTAGTCATTAAGGCCTGTGAGCCTTGTCTTTTTGGGAACTGGAACAATGGCTGAGGCCTTGAAGCAAGCTGGCACATGACAGTTCTCCAGTGAGGTGTTAAAAATGTGTGTGAACACCAGAGACAGCTGATTGGCTCAGTGCTTCAGGGTGGAGGGGGAGACTTATACCCCTTTCCCACTGGCCAAAAAACCTGTTTAAACCCACAAACGCACCGACCCGCGTCAACCCGGGACGTCTGTCTGACTACCCATTTCTCCGACCATACATTTCTTTATTTTTGCGTCCATTAGTCCGACCTCCCATTTCTCCGACTTAAGTAGCCCTAACCCTTAACCTTACCCTAAACCTAACCTTAACACTGTAGAATGGGTAGTCGGAGAAATGAGCCGTCGGACTTTTCAGTCGGACTGATGTATGCCCCCCCGTCGACCTGTGTCAAATGACTCGGCAAGCGATGCGGGTTAAAATCGCCTTCAATCGGCTCGGCTCTGATCGGCTTGCAGTGGGAACACCAGACCCGATAATTTATGTGATGACATTGGGCGTTACGTGATGCCACATCATCGCACCAGTCGCGTCTCACGTAGGCTACCAAAACAAAGCTCTGCTTGCATTCAAGACTGGGATTTGAAGATCAAAGAACACTGACCAAAAAAGATTGAAAAAAAAGAAGCGACAGTCTGTTTAACTGACATGTTGTGCCGCGGACGTCCATCATAAGGCGGCCGCGGCAGACTCGCTGTCCTCCGTGGCGGGCAGCTGGGGCATGACACGGTGTTTCTCGCACTGCGAATGAAAGCGGGGCGACTGGTTTATGCAGGGGTTAGACAGACAGACCCGGCTCATTTTGGCCAATGGGAAAGGAGCCAAATGCCGATTGTTAGCAGGTCGACCCGCATTTAAAAAACCTGCGTCGACCCGCTGATGTTAGTAGGAAAACGGCTAGAGTTTGGGCCTGCAGCTTTGCACGGGTTCAGCCGTTTAAACAGTCTCTTCACCTCTCCTTCTTTGATTTGATTTGATTTCTATGATGGAGAGAGGGGGGGGGTGGCACTTGGGTGTGGGGCTGTGTAGGTGATCCAGGTGTGGAGGAGCTGTTGCTGATCGATGGCTGGTGGTTGGAGGTGTGGGGGATATCAGGTCTGTCCCATTGTCTTTCAAAGCAGCAGTAGAACTCGTTCAGGCTGTTAGCCAGGCGTAGGTCATTGACAGAGGGACACTTGAAATACTGTACTGGCAGTATGCTCCACATTATTTGTGACAGAAGGAGCAAGCTCTATAGTTGATTTTAATTGTGTAAAAAAATATTTGTTTGTTCTTGTTATTGCATGAAAAGTAAAACACTCTAAAAACGTTCTAATTTTTATCACATTTTCATTCACATATTCCTGAGGTGAGTCTGTTATTATTACAGGAGGGTCTTGATAAAAGGGAAAAACATCCTTGAAGTGATTTAGGCACACTGAGTGGTCAACAAACAGCATAATACCGAACAAGCGCTATACACAGTTTTCAAGTTTCCACTCTACCGGTCCACCTATTCAACACATGATAACCACCACTAAGCTACCTGTTTGCAATGGTTATCATGCCAAACTGTTCACTAGAGATGTCTACCAAGTCAAAAAAACAAACTAGAAATTGCCCACCCGTTCGATTGCGGGAGGCCAATTTTGGGGTCTTGGCTCATGGACTATAAGCCCAACCAAAGCATCTCCCTCAGTCAGCTGTCAGCACGAGCGGCGGCTGCAGCAGCCTCGCGCCCGTGTGAGCTCAAGCCGGGTTCAGCCGCGCTCGAGCGGAGCAGGGGGGGGGGGGGGGGGGGGGGGAGTGTATTTCTATTCTATTACTGTGTGGAGATCTCCAACAACGGAGACGGGGAGAAAGCAAGTGGGACAGATTTCCCCAGTCCCTGAGCAGCGCACGTTTCACAGACAAGCCGCAAAACAGAATGTAAACAACTTCACGCGGTTCAGCACCTTGGACATTGGACAGCTGCGGGGGGGAGGGTGTCGGAACAGCTGTGTTTCGAAGTGGGGGTATTTTGGAACAGCGGGGTGTCGAAGTGGAGGTGTGTTGGAATGGAGAGCTGTCCCCGCGCAGCGCACACCTCATTTCTCCTGTGAGGAAGAAGTGGAAAAAAAGAAGCCCGTGGTCCGACCCGACCCAGTTATTGAATGTTTCACAGATGCCACCTGTCGGTTGTTTGGGCACATTGCAGCTTCTGGTGAAAACACAATTACTCCTCTACAAAAAATCTGTGTGACTCTCCCGTGACTCACGCGTGAATCTCACGTGAAATCGTCCAAATGAAACTAGTACCCACTGTACTTCGATGCTGCAGCATATGATGCTGACTTTGGGTAAGGAAATTACCCATAGTTCATAGTGTTGCGGAGTAAAATACTGGGGATGCTGTTGGAACACGAGTGTTTTAAAGGGACAATGAGGAGTTTTGGAAAAGGGAAGCGTTTTCACACTACATTTATGAGCCTCCGCGCGCACCGTGAAATTCTTTGACCGGCGCAAGACGGACTCATATTTTCATTCATCAAGAATTAAAGTCAGAGGTTCAAAGAGGTTCAGATACCGTCGTAGTTCCGACCATAAAGGGCAATTCGGCGGCGTTATTAACATGACTCGCCACGAAACCGGAAGTAAAAAACGCTGGTCGGCTCGACCAGCATTTCCACCACCACTCATAATAACAAAATAACGATAGAGACAAAACGATATGTTTATCGAAAATGGACCCATTAACAAGTGTGGGTAGCATAGATTCATCCACATTAACGTGAGACTTTTTAATAACCAAATAGAAACTCCTCGTTGTCCCTTTAACAAAAAGTAAATAAACACATGTAGACGGAGAGAGCTTCCAGGTTACTTTATTGTTAATGGAAGAAAAAATAAAATAAGAAGCTTACTGACAGTAACGTTGCTTGTCACAACTGTGTGTCGTTTGTAATTATTGATGATGATCTGGTCAGATCTGATACAAGAACATTTGTTTTTTTAGTCTGTCCCTCACAGGCACGTGCACACATAGGGCCCAAAGGGTGCTTGAGCCCCTGCCCTTTTTGCCTCGTATTAAAAAGTGCCCTTTTTTATGTTTTTTTTTTTTTTTTTTCAATAAATGCATTCCTGTTGTGCATGAGGATGTTACGGAAGCCGAGAACGGCCACGTCCATAATATTTTTTTTATTATCGTTTTCTCGTGATAACGACTTATTATTTCGTTATCTCGAGATAACAAAGTCCGTTTTCTCGTGATAACGAATTAATTTATTTCGTTATCTCGAGATAACAAAGACCGTTTTCTCGTGATAACGAAATAATCATAGAATGTGTCGTTGACATGGTTGCCTAGCAACATGTTTCCCCGGTGCAATCGCTTCTGTTTACGGGGTTAATATAATCAAAGACGGTTTATATAATACATCCATGGGCTGGTTAGCCGCTGTATGTTCGTTAGCAGGAGGCTACTAAAGCGAGTCTGTTGGAAACACTACACATCTACAGATCTAAGAAGAGATGTTTTTCGTGGGATAATTGCCCAGAACCATGTGTAGAACTCAAATCAGTGAGCTGATTAATGTGATCACATCATCCTGATTTCAGCCTTCAAGAGCTGCCACTAACGTTAGTCTGCTCTGAGGAGCTGTCAACAATGAAGTACCCGGTAAGTTACACTTAACGTTAGTTTGTTTACTGAGCTGGGTTTATTTAAGGGGCTACAGGTTAGCATAAACACATGAGAGTAGACTACGTTATGGCAGCTTCAGCTAAGGTAATGTTAGCTAGTTGCTGCTCAGATAAAGCTCATGAACACTGCTGTCTTGCCAAATTAACATTAGCCTACATGTCAGTGGTCGCAGGCAACAGGTGTCTGATGGTTCGAGATAAGGTTGTGATTTCTGACAGCAGCAGCAGCCAGTAGCTAACGTTAGCTTAGCTGAAACAGGATAGATGGGACCACCGGCCGGTAGCCCCTTAAATAAACCCAGCACAGTGACGTTATACAAACTAACGTTAAGTGTAACTTACTGGTAAGTTATTGTTGACAGCTGGTGTGGACAATAATCACACCAGTGAGTAGGCTAGAGTAGAAAAGTTAACTGCCCCATGCTCGAGCTGAACAGTAACTTAGCCTCCTGTTGCTGGCAACCATGGCAACCATGTCAACGACACATTCTATGATTATTTCGTTATCACGAGAAAACGGTCTTTGTTATCTCGAGATAACGAAATAAATTAATTCGTTATCACGAGAAAACGGACTTTGTTATCTCGAGATAAC
Source organism: Trachurus japonicus (assembly GCF_045865225.1). Lineage (NCBI taxonomy): Eukaryota > Metazoa > Chordata > Actinopteri > Carangiformes > Carangidae > Trachurus > Trachurus japonicus. The sequence goes on along the minus strand of NW_028221343.1, from coordinate 13,404 downwards.
GAAATAATAAGTCGTTATCACGAGAAAACGGTAATAAAAAAAATTTATACGGACCTGGCCGTTCTCGGCTTCCGTAGGATGTAAACAACCGCGCTGTAAAAATGCCACGGTTATCTACCGTACGCTTTTCCTTGTAATACACACGGTATTGTGTATACGTTGGTGTGTGTGTTGTCCGCTGCTGCTCCGCTCTGTCCCTCACTGAGGGGCGGGGGGGGGGGGAGCTGCCCCGCGGTGCGCGCTCCCTCACATGCACGTCCAGAGAGAGAGAGAGAGAGAAGCTGCTGCCTCATCGATAACCCGCACATATATGAGACGTGACAGTGGAGCGACTTGTGTCGAATCTCGTGAGTTATAAATCCACCAACATCACTTCCTTGTCGGTTCTGACAAGTCGCCGTCCACTTATTCAACGAGCTTAATAAGAGTCATATTTAAGAAAAGCGCCCATTTGTGTTTGTTTAGCTGACTGCTTGTTAAGAGTTAAGCCCCACCCCGTCCTCTGTCTAACATCACCTGAATGTAGTGAACAACAACAGCAACAGGAGGAATCACGCACTCAGCTTGATTTCACTGACTATTTGAATTTGTTTCCAGATATTGAGTTACTGGTAATTGTGACTTTGCTGTTGTAAATATTGCTGCTGTTGGTAATGCACAGTAGCAGTCACAGTAGTCATTTCTTGGTTTTGTGTGTGTAGCCTGTAGGCTTAGCCTACTTCTATTTTGCACTTGCACTCACATGATTTTTTTTTTCTGCAAGCCATGTTAATGTGCCCCCAATACCATATTAGCCTTAGCCACCAGTTCAGAAGTCATGACTCTGTTTCGGGAAGTTGGGAAATTGGTCCAGCATGTTGACTGCAGTCCTGAAGGCATGCAGGCTTTCTCTACCGACTAAATAGTAACTGTAATTTATTTTAATTTATTTTGATATTAAGGCCTGAAAAAATTGTACACTGCCCTTTTCTGATGTTGAGCCCCTGCCCCTCTATAGTCATGTGCACGTCCCTGGTCCCTCACACACCTTGTGTGTGTTGAATGTAAACGCTAAATGATCAGTCCCAGACCGGACAGACTCAGCAACATTTTGTTGTCAAGGTAACATGTCGTGAAAGTGGTTAAGTGCTGTTCCATTCCTGTTTACAGCATCTGGACCCTCACAGACTCTCACTCAACCATTTACAGCTGACGTCAGTAAGTCAGTGGGTTCAGGGCTTGAGTCTTTAGGGGGTGGATTGGATTTGGGCCTTGGACTGGAAACAGAACTCAGCCTTGTATGAAGTGCACGAGCAGAGCTGGTAGAAGCTTTATAGATTGATAGATAAGAACACAGTATGACATACTCTTAATTCTGAGAGGATAATAGTTGAATAAAGGAGTGGAAGGAAAGATATAAATCAGCTATGAATAACAGTTTTACACAGAGAGCTGTCAGAGCTCAGCAGCTTCTCCTCTCTGAATATGGAGGCCCTGGAGGAAGATGAACTCTGCTTTTCCCAGCTCAACAACTCCTGCAGGAGCACAATGCCCTCACTGACCGAGGCTACACTTATTTACAGTCTGCTGTCCCTCATCACTGTGCTCACTGTAGTTCTGAACTTGCTGGTCATCATCTCTATCTCCCACTTCAGGTAGAGATAATATTTCTCTGCATGGTTTTTGGTTCTATTAATGCAACATAGTGAAACTTTTTGTTCCATTTAGATTCATGATAATGGCTTTGAGTTGGGCATCTATTCCTATTTAGTAGCAGATATTGTTACTTTGAAACTTAATTATAACCATGATTGATCATTCTTTAAACGATGAATGATACATGCAAACAATGCTTTCTTGTCTGGGGTTGTGATGAATAGACACTGGTTATGAAAATGTTCTTACAACTGTAATGCTTTTATGTATTTATGTATATTATTGCAGTACAGATCATCTGACTGCTTTTAACACTTATTCTAACAACTGCTGCATGTAACATGTGTGCTCACTGTTTATATTCTCTCTTTTCAGACAGCTCCACACCACCACCAACCTCCTCCTCCTCTCTCTGGCTGTTGCAGACTTCCTTGTTGGTTTGATGCAGATGCCGTCTGAAATCCTTCTCATGCGAGGCTGCTGGATCCTGGGTGATGTTATGTGTGCTGTGATTTACTTTTTAGCTTTCCTCATTGTCGGTGTTTCAGTAGGAAACATGATTCTCATATCAGTTGACCGCTATGTGGCAATTTGTGACCCCATGTTTTACTTCACCAAAGTTACTCTGAGAAGAGTTCAACTCTGTGTTTGTCTGTGTTGGATGTTTGCTGCTGTTCACAGTAGTTGGATAATGAGAGATTTCTTAAAAAAACCAGACAGGTATAGAGTCTGTCATGGAGAGTGTGTGGTCATAAGTAATGAAGCTGATGGAATTGTTGACCTTATTGTGACCTTTTTAGGCCCCATTTCAGTCATCACACTTCTGTATCTGAGAGTATTTGTGGTGGCTGTGTCTCAGGCTCGTGCCATGCGCTCTCACATTGCAGCTGTCACACTTAAGCGTTCAGAAAATATAAAAAGCAAGAAGTCTGAAATCAAAGCAGCGAGGACTCTGGGTATTGTAGTTGTTGTGTTTATTCTGTGCTCCTGTCCATATTATTGCCTTACTCTTGCAGCTGTAGACAACTTGGTGGGGTCATCAAATGCAGCCATTGAAAGTTGGCTGTTATATTTCAACTCTTGCCTGAACCCTGTAATTTATGTTTTTTTCTATCCCTGGTTCAGAAAAGCTATTAAACACATTGTTACACTTCAGATACTGCAGCCTGGCTCCAGTCAGGTCAGTTTGATGTAAGAAGTTAGGGAATGAGAGTAAATTCAGTAAATACACAGCTAAACATTTGATGAAAATATGTGGGGCCCAAATGCATGTATGAGACATCATTTGAAAGGTGACACCTTCTAGTTCATTGAAATGTGTTTTTGCACTGGATTAAATTCCATCTTCACACTTTATCGGTTAAGACAAGGCAAGGCAATTTTATTTGTATAGCCTGTTTTTACAAACAGTTTATTAGTTTATTATTAGTTGAGAGAGACAGAAAATGGGGAGGCAGAGAGAGGGGGAATAACATGCAGCAAAGGGCTGCCAGATGCGGTTGAACCGAGGCGAGCAGCAGTGAAAACTGAAGCCTCTGCCAATGGGGCGCCTGCTCTACACACCGGATTAAACGATGCCCCAAGAAATCCCCTGTAACAGGAAAAAAAAATTAGAAAAACCTCAGGGTGAGCAACAGAGGAGGGATCCCTCACCCAGGATGGGCAGATGTGCAATAGATGTTGTATACAGACAAGAAAACAGTTTACAATGTGGAATATGGGAAAACATGGAAATGGTTATCAAGAGCTGATGAAGGCAGCTTCTGGTGGGCAGGAAAAGCAGGGAGGGCAGGCCAGCTTAATGGGAGTACTGGATGGCAGACTGGGTCATGGGCAGGGAGGGCAGGGAGGGCAGGGAGGGCAGGCCGGTTTAACAGCAGGGGAAATAGTCCTTGGGCCAAGACCCAACATTTCACATATCGGTATCACCCGGGAGGGCAAATTCTAGTTGTGATTTTTTTATTCCTATACACCCCTAGATTAAGTTTTGATATGATAGACCTTGATGACTGGCAGCTTTATAGTATTTATCACCTCTTAAAGTAATAGACTCTTGCTGTTCAAAAATGAAAAAAGTGCCTTCCCTGGAAATCATCTTAGTATTTTTTTCTCAGGGCTTGAGGCAGTGGATAATCTAAGGTTCTTCCTTCAAGTTTCTTGGCCTGTTGCCTCACTGTACGAAGCTCAAGTTGCTCAGGCTCTCCCTCCAAGCCCAGATATTCTGCTGTACCAGGTAACAACATTGTGCACTCCGATCCATCATCTAAGATGACGTAGCAGGTATCAAAGGTTTTGTCCTTGTTAGAGAGTCTCACTTTAACAACTTTGGGCCTTTCACAAACGAAATCTGGTGTTTGTCTCACACGCTCTCTGTTTTACCACTCCCTTGCTTGCCCTCGTATCTATCTGCCTAGACTGGACAAAAACAGACGCGCGGACACCATGAAAATGAAACACTATATTCCCTGTGGCAACTGGCCAAGGTAGTCCAGGTCAGTCCCACGTGTCAATCACAGGCTACAGAGGTTCAGCAAAAGGCTCACAGAACAACCATGTGGTGTGCACATTAAAACACTGGATCCAGATATCAGTTCAGTCCTTTATTTTGGTAACTGAACAATGATGAGCGCAGATCAACAAAATGTGAACAAAAGGTGGTGGATGTGAAAGCCCTGTCAATTAAGTATTTTTTTCTCAGGGCTTGAGGCAGTGGATAATCTAAGGTTCTTCCTTCAATTTTCTTGGTCTATTGCCTCACTGTACGAAGCTCAAGTTGCTCAGGCTCTCCCTCCAAGCCCAGATATTCTGCTAGGTAACAACATTGGCCACTCCGATCCATCATCTAAGATGACGTAGCAGGTATCAAAGGTTTTGTCCTTGTTAGAGAGTCTCACTTTAACAACTTTGGGCCTTTCTCAAACGAAATCTGGTGTTTGTCTCGTGCGCTCTCTCTGTTTTACCACTCCCTTGCTTGCCCTCGTATCGATCTGCCTAGACTGGACAAAAACAGACGCGCGGACACCATGAAAATGAAACACTATGTTCCCTGTGACAACTGGCCAAGGTAGTCCAGGTCAGTTTACACGTTCATGTTACAGATCCGATCTGAGCCACTTGAGAGGAAAAAATCGGAATTGGGCCACTTGAAACATGCAGCGTAAAGACAGCCTTTGTGCCACTTTCAGCCTCAGTAGGACAGATTCAGGAGGCTGGGATACTGGTGCTGCTCTGGCCTGTGGTTGTTGGGGAGGCCTGCCATTTAAGTTTGTAGATATCTTGGAGGCATTCTCTCCCACTGTGGCCTTTCCCCTTGCTCTCTCCCATCATGTTGCTGAACGGGTCATGGGTCCAATTTCCAGCATGGGTGTTTGCTCCGGCTCGAAGGACCATGAAAAAAACTATGATCGTTATGTCCAAAAAGAGTGTTAGATGACTTTTAATGTGTTATTGGCTGTCTGTGTTGTTTTGGAATTACTGACAATCGGCCTATAGGGGAAAATAACAAAATGCGAAGAAAAAAAAGAAAGAAAAAAAAAAAGCTGCTCCTATGAAAAGGCTATCATATTTTAATTTACTTATACTGACCCTAAAAACAATTTAGTATAGGTAAGGTTTTGCCCACTCAAGTGATACCGGTATCTGGTCTGGCCCAAGGACTAAAAGGAGAGAGAGCGAGACACCAAGGCCAAACTACAAGGTGCAACAGATATGACAGTTCAAAATGCGTCTAACCTAATTTACTCATTTTACTTTGATAACTGTTGTGATACTGGTTTCTGCAAACCTATCTAAATCATGCCAAATGTTTTTACTCACTTCTGAAACATGTTTAAAAATGCCATTCTTCCATTGACTCCAATTGTTCACATGAGAGCAGAATTCAAAATGTTTTCAAAAACTCTGTTGAAATAAAATTCTGATATTTGGCAAATTTCATTGACTATGACTCCAAAATATTGTCATTTTTTTCAGGAAGATTGAAAATGTATTGGATGGCATATGTTTACAGTACTGTTTACATTCAAATGTTTTAATGCACCTATCATCTAAAACGCTGTCCTAAATAAAAACCAGGTTTTAGGGTACAGTAAGAGAATAGATCATATTTAATTATTTGCAAATTAAAGAGAGAAAGACACGCACATCGTAGGCCCAATTGGGATGGGTGCTGGATCAACGAGGAGTGAATGCAAAAAGAGAAAAAATCCGCACACCATGAGCTCCCTTCAGAAAAATTTAATAGCGTGACGTTTCGAGCAAAACAATGCTCTTTTTTTTTTTTTGATACAGCAGTTTGAAAAAGAACATTGTTTTGCTCGAAACGTCACGCTATTAAATTTTTCTGAAGGGAGCTCATGGTGTGCGGATTTTTTCTCTTTTTGCATATTTAATTATTTCAAATGTCTAGTCTATTTCTATGAGCATATACATTAAAACAAGACTCCACCACAGTATCCTGAGGCAGGCCATTGCCTTCACACAGTCAGGGGGTAGGAGCTGCCCACTATGTCCACCTATACAACCCTAGAGAGACATACTGGTGTGCAGGCTCTACATCTCTCTACTGTTGCTCAATATTAGGCCCAGCACCCACGAGATGTGCATATTGCCAAGCCCACCACCTATACAATGCACACACTCCAGAAATATCATCCAGAAAAGACCAACTCCATGTCATATGCCTACATGCTTCACACTCTAACAGGACTCAACACTGGTGAACTCTAAAAACCAAGGCCCTTAAGGATTGATGTTCAGATTTCCCAGCACTGAATGCTAAGGGTCAGAACAAGAGCAATCCAACAGTTTGGGCACCACCCACCTAATGATCCTGACACGCCCTCTACATACCTACCACACCAGCTGAACTGAAACTCTCCACACAGAATGAGACACCAAACCAGCAGCCAAATCTTTGACATACAAGTCAACATAGATAAAAGAGGAAGAACAGGGTGTAGTCAAACAGAAATAATCCTCTGATGATAACCCTGTCAAATTGCAATTAGAGCCAAAGAATTGGTACATTGTCGTCTTAGAAGGCAAGGCAAGGCAATTTTGTATAGCACAAACAGTTTGTCTCAAAGGGCTTTACATGGCATCATAATAACATCCTCTGCCCTTAGACCCTCATATCGACTGAGGAAAAACTCCATAGAAAACAACGATGAATTACATCACAAATCCAATAAGCAATAGCTGAGCCACAGCAAACACCTACTGTAACTGGACTTCCTCTGTCCTATCCTATAAACCTGTGTCCTCCTTCACCCAAATTCATTCATTCATTTTTTCCTTCACCCCAGTGTTTCGTACCCGTGCAGGGAAGTTACATAGTGCAGTTTCAGCCGACGCAACCCGGCTCAGGCTGCAGCAGCAGCACCATTCATCCTATTAACCATTTTTCTACCATTGCAATGAGTCTGGAAACATTATTTTAAGGCCGAAAAACTCCGCAATGTTACTTTAACACGTCACTTTTTAAAGTTTTAATATTTTTTCATGCGAGAAAGTCACAGTTTAGATCCCCAGTCTGTGGTCAGTTTATCCACATATCGCCTGTTAGGAGATTTCCTCCGACGTTTGGTAATGTGGTAGCAGCGAGCAGGAGGAGCGGGGCTTCCCACAGTCTGCAGCAGCTCACAGGCCGGTCAACCTCTGTCATTGGGGGAGAAAAAACAACTAAGAAAACGTATCAGCAGGTTTTTAGAGGTTTACCGCCGGCTGGTTTAATAGTTTTTAGGAGATAAATGCTAGTCTCATTGATGAAATCTTACATCTGTGGAAGTCACATTAGTTTGTGAAAAGTGGAGCTTCAGGTGTGTAACGTTATTGGACAGAAGAGCTGCACTGCACTGTTTATTATTTTTTGTTTATTTTATTTATTTAGGATAGTAGCTATATAAGTTATTGTCATTCCAATTAAAAAAAAAATCATAAGAAATAAAAGTTTATTGCATGTAAAAGGGTCTACTTGCATTATTATGAAATATTATTATTATATTAGTGGTTAATTTGTTCTCAAAAAAATGTGTCAATAATATCGTTTATCGTCAATAATTTGTGGGACAATATATCGTCCAGCAAAATGTATTATCGTCCCAGGCCTAGCTCAGGCCCCCTTGTGGTTGGGACGCTGGCGTCCCAAATGAATTAACATATGAAAGGCGTCTTTTATACAACGAAAGTAGGCATGGTGTAATGAAACTGTCCAGGTGCTATGGTTTTTTTTATAGTCACTGAAAATGGCTCAATCAATATCAGACGACGGCAGACCACAAGCGACGTCACGTCAACAACAAAGGTGATTTAAACATGTACCATCTTTACACCTCTTCTTTCACCATGTCATAAAAACAAAAGCAAAGAACAAAAATGCAGTTTTTATCCCAATAAAGTTTTCAACAAGCCTGCTCACTAAAAAACAAACAAACCCGGAAGTCATTTTAGAGTGCCGTAAAATACGAACATTCATCAATCAAACCCCCACTAAAACATTGAATAAAATTACAAGCTTACCCTCATTTTAAAGCTGAATATGTGCCCGACATTAATTCGCAGTTCGATTTTATCCATCGTGACCAGATAATCCTACATTTTGTCATCTTTCCCCTCTGTGCTAATGCTAATGTCACTCACGTCAGACAGCGCATCCGCTACGCGCAGGTCTTGTCGCCTGTCAATCAAAGTCACGAGGGTGACATGTTTTTCGTTAAATAGGAGAGACCCTAAGGTATCACCTGATCATCTCTGATTGGGCAAATCTTAATCCTACACCCAGCTGGTTCCTTTGTTGCCTCTCCTCCCAGCGTCACCAAGTAAGCAATAGAAGACCATAACCCTACGTCACGTAAAAGGCCACGCCCCCTCACCTGTGAAAACAAAGGAGAAGTCCTCGGTGTGTTCCATAGGCGCTAATACAAAAAACCACAATGCCGAGGAGTTGTTGTGTGGTATATTGTTCGTTGAACAACTTAAAAGAACCTAACAAAAGATTTTCCCTACTCCCCTTAAGAGAGTGGGACAAGAAAAGAAGAGATTTATGGCTTCAGGCCATATGAAGAATGGACAAAAATGACAAGCCATGGGACCCGGCTAGTCCATATGTGCTTGTGTGGTAAACCATTCAGGGGGGGGCGACCGCCATTCCGAAGGTCCGCTATTCTGAAAATTTCTGAAGGTCCGTTCTAAAAATGTACATAATGTGTGGGCTAATGTACGAGGGAAAAAAACACACACATTATGGGTTTCGTACTGTGGTCACCCAATAGTTGTTCTAACCGCTGTACTACGGCAGCAATTCTTGTGGAGTTTTAGTAAAACAGCAACTGGACTTCTTCTCTTGCTTGAAGACATTTCACCCCTTATCCAAGAGGCTTCTTCAGTTCTGAGACTAATGCAAGAAACCCAGGTATTTAACCTCTTAATGCACGCCCCTATTTTTCATGTTTTTTGCCATAACGCCATGCCCAAGTTGTGAGCAGCACAGATCCCACATAGTTTAAGATTCAGAGATGTGCCTGGTATCATTGTAAAGGTAACACTCTCAGGATTACTGTTAAGGTGTTTTTTTGATTCTGTGACTTTACTGACAAAAATGGCAAAGGTTAGAATGATTAAATTGTTTCCCCGCCCATAGGTTTGCCTATAGAATGACATGGGTACAGACATTCAGGGACCTCTCAGCAGGCTATAGACACAATTAGGCCACAGCCACAGGTCTTGGCTTCCTGCAGTCCAAATTTCAAGTCAAAAGACCAAAAGAAACAAAAAAAATACAACCGCTAAACTCCTGGCGCGCAGTTGAGGGCGCACCCCTAAAAGCAGTGGATTATAGAACTATACGCCTAACTGCATTGTGTATTTCTATGCGGTGGAGCGGGTGGCGCGCACGTCGGATACACGGGGGTTTGTTTATCAGCTTTTTCTGTTGAAAACCTCAGACTATTGGCTAAAAGGTTAACGGCTTCATTTCACGGACAATTTCTATTGGCTCAAGCAGCTGTCAATCAAAGTCACGTTGTCAGTCTCATCGTCACGTGTCCTCATTGGCTTTCGAGACATGTCCCGGCTCATCCTCGCCACCGATTGGCTACTGAGTGGTGTCGTTTGAAGCAGGAAGACCTCACGGATGTAAACATTCAGTCACATGTAATCACAGATCGACGTGCAACTCGTAAAATGCGGTAACGGAGCCGGTTTTTGTTTTGATCCGCGTGTATTACGTTACGCATTGGACTAAACACATGGACATATTGAGGAAAATACTTCGGTTAGAAGGAAACGGATTTCATATTTCACAAGCATGGGTACTTGGCAAGCTGTACAAACGGTCTTGTGTCATAAGATGGTCGCTGTAGATCAGCTGTGGATAAAGGGAAGACTTGAAAGGTATGTACGCATCATACGTTAGCTTAGCGGCTAGCCGACCTAACTGCTAATCCTGTTAGGGCTGTGAGCAACCAAAAAAATCATGGGTGGTCTTGAATTGATCGGGGCGATCTAAACTTTCTAACAATGTATAACATGAATATATATGCTTAAGGGCTGCTGTTAAAAATGTTCGGGAGTAATTGATGCTAGCGCCACCTTCTGGAGCCGTACCGTGGGCGGTACGGGCGTGCGTTAAACCCAGAGTGGGTGGTCCTATGTTTGGTTTCAGGTGAAACCAAGTCAACATGACCACACCCCCGAGACTTGAGTCACATGACCACACCCCCGAAACTGGGGGGTTGGTCATGTGACTAGGGGTCACATGTCTCCAGGTGTGTATGGGGTTTAAACTTCCTGGGGAGAGCTCCCAAGACAGCGTTGTAGGTGGCAGATAGATTGTGTCTTAGGCCACCACCTCTGTTTAAAGAAGGTTTCTCTAAGTGGACATAGATGGCTTCTTTCACTCCTCTCTCGAACCATCTGTCTTCCCTGTCCAAAACAAGGACATTGGAGTCCTCAAAAGAGTGACCTTTATCCTTCAGATGCAGATGTACAGCTGAGTCCTGTCCCAGTGAGGTGGCTCTTCTATGTTGTGCCATGCGTCGGTGGAGGGGCTGTTTGGTTTTCCCTATGTAGAGGTCAGAGCACTCCTCGCTGCATTGGACTGCATACACAACATTACTGAGTTTATGCCTGGGTGTTTTGTCCTTGGGGTGGACCAGTCTCTGTCTTAGGTTCTGGCCCGGTTTGAAATTGACCCGGATATTGTGCTTGTGGAAGACCCTCCTGAATTTCTCAGATAGACCTGGCACGTATGAAATGACAACGTTCTTCCTGTTTTCCTTCTCTGCCTCAGGTGTTTCTTTGTGGCGTCTTTTTGATGATTTAAATACCTGGGTTTCCTGCATTGGTCTCAGAACTGAAGAAGCCTCTTGGATGAGGGGTGAAATGTCTTCAAGCAAGAGAAGAAGTCCAGTTGCTTTTTTACTAAAACTCCACAAGAATAAGATGACCTGGATGACTGAGAACCTTCACGGACACGACAACAATTGATTGACATGTTTCTCTCGCCGCTGAGTGGGGTCATTCTCTGGTAGGCTGTATGGACATACATTCCCTAAATCTATAATTTTTTCAATAACACGACGTGATATTGCTGTCTGTCTGACAAACGTTAGCTATTGCAGGAGGTTTCCAGGCCAGTTAATGTTAGATCAAGACGGACTACGGCAGGATTTGTATTTACCACCAGTCAAAGCCAGCAGTTTGTTTTCACCCGAATGAGGGCGTGGCCTCAATTGCTACTGTCATCTATAGAAGTCTCCACAAAAAGTCTGTTTTTACAGCCTCAAGTTTTAATGTAATAATGAAAATAATAATAAAAGACAATATATGAACTATTTCAAAGGTCCTTGTTAATTTAAGCCATCACTGATTGTTGTGGGATGTTTACTTCTGGAGTTATAAAGCAAAATAACAATATAAAACAGGTGAAAATAGGTCAAATTCATGTTTGGATGGGTTTTGGATACCATATATTCATCCCCCTAAATTGAATTTTCAAATGGCATTTTACTTATGTAACTTGTGTTCCTAAAAGCCATCAAGTTTGTGATTGGCTCCAAAAGGTTATCTGTTAGAAGAAAAAAAATCTCACTAAAATCTTGCAGTGTGCATTTTAGCCAAATTGGACCATTTTGGATAGGTTTGGCACACTGGAGATCGCCAAGGGACACTGTTTGGTAAAAACTCTGTAGTGCCTCAGTAGTTTTACATATCAACCTAAAATTTGGTACACATGTGGACAGGGAGTGTGTGAACCATATATGTAAAATCCAACCTGTTTTATAACTAGGATTTTGAAATATCACCTTTACACCAAAAATTTCAAACTTGTTTTTTTTTTCCAAAAGAAAATTGTATTTTCAGAAACCCATTTTTTATGGAATGACTCAATTCAATATTTTATAGGTATAAATTAAAGGGACAAATGTTTTCTTTCATTTAAGCCATAAACCATAGTTGTGGGATTAGTACATCTGTAGTTATAAAGCTTTAATTGCAGTGATACAAAAACAGGCAGAAATTGCCAAAAATGGCCTCTGCATGAAGAGGTTAATTATTAACCCTCTTTATGGTAATGGTAATAAGTTAAAGCAGAAGTAAGTGGTCCGGTCGTTTTCGCTAATGCTGCGTTCCAGGCAGGCTTTTGAAATCGTAAATTACAGCTTCAAGTCACAACTTACGACTTTGTAGCGTTCCAGGCAACCCACTCGTGTTTTTCCGACCTGTTTTACCGGTGAAAGTCACTATAACGGCCACTCGTAACTTCCGACCGGTGAACTCGTACCAGATCGAACTGGTACGACTTCACGGTCGGAAAAATACGAGTTTCCTTGAACGCACCATAACAGTCCTCGTCCCTACGTCGCCACATTCACGGCGTTCCTTGGCTGCACACACAGCCCTGCATGCCGTTCTCTCTCCTCATTGGATAAAAACTGTAGGATACGATAAATGTTTTCTCCTCGGCTCAGAGCAGAGCAGAGTGACTGACAGACCCGTGTTTCGGTCCAAACACTCTATGTAAGTGATTGCTGTTGGAAGATATAACTATTTAAGACTTATATTAACACAAATATATCACTTACTTCTGCTTTAAGCTCATGTCATGGTTTGGTTTGGTTTGGTTTGGTTTAGGCAACACAACAACCACTATACGGTTTATGGACAGATTAGGAGTTGTTTGTCCTTACGGTTAAAAGACTGTTGTTGTCCTGGTTACAATGATAAATATGCAGTTATTGTTGTGGACCTGTCATGAATCAACGAAACAATAGTAACTACTTTCTTATGATAAGTTATGTCAGAGTCTGTTGTTTGGTGTTCTGTTAACATTGCTAACCTTTGGCTCATGCTAGCATCATTGTGTTATGCTCCACACCAATGTTTGCGGAGAGCCAGCCAGTGATACAAACATTTGCTGTACATTCATAAAATAGCTAACACTGGGTAAGCTATCATGCCTAACACAATGTAACACAATGTTCTTGTGAAGTTACTTGTGCATTTAGGAAAAGTTATGCTTGTTCTTGGTCAATCTGGATGCCTTTGATCCTGGTGTTCTCCAGTGTTGGCCTCAGAGTTGGACTGGAAAAGAAACTTAGCCTTGGACCTGACAGCATGAACCACATAACAGAGCTGGTAGAAGTTTGATCGATTGATAGATTATGGCCACAATATGGCATACTGAGCATTCTGAGAGGATAGCTGTTGAATATAGGAGGGGACGGAAACATATAAATTACCTGTATGACGAAGAGTTTGACTCAGAAA
>NW_028221342.1:0-9932 GCF_045865225.1 Trachurus japonicus | reverse complement strand
ATTCAACTTGTTGTAAGTCCATGTATCATCACAAAAGTTACGAAAATATTTTATGAAGGTTGAAAAGTTACTTAGTGCTGGTTTAAAATAAGACTCATCACCTAAAAATTTACTTGTTTTTAGATCATTTTCACTTGTTTCAAACTAATTTTCATTGAAATAAGTAGAAAAATCTGCCAGTTTTTTGTGCTTGTAATAAGGAAGAAAAACTTGCTCCACTATCCGAATTTTCTACTTATTTCAAGTGAAAATCTGCTTGAAAGAAGTAAAAAGTGTCTAAAAACAAGCTGCTTTTTAATGTGTCGAGTCTTATTTTGAGTAGAAGGAGATTAGTTTTGACTAGAAATGACATTTTGACTAGAAATACGACAAATATTCTTGGTAAGATGTTTGAGTTTTTGCAGTGTAATGCTGCAGAGTGACTTCCTGAAGCAGCGGTGAGTGATGTCGTGATGATGTAACGGCTTTAAGAGCCAATGGCAGCTCAGGTTGTTTTGTGTTTTTGCTCCTGTTGAGCAGAACAAGCTGCGACCTGACGAGGTCGACGACCCCCGATGGAGCAGAGAGAGAGGGGGGGGGGGGGGTGTTAACAGTACAGGCCTTTGTGTGGAGAATAGTTTTCAAAAGGAGAGTGGGGGGGGGGTAGAGGTAGAGGTAGAGGGGGGGTCACAGATATTAAAAGTGGACGTTTGTTTTGTGAACGTGGCTGCTGCCAAAAAGCTGCAATTTACTACGAATCTGAAACAGCTTTCCTGGCTCAGACCCACACACACACACACACACACACACACACACACACACCACCCCCCCCCCACCCCACCACCCACCCCCCCCCCCCCCCCCCCCCCCCACCCCCCCCCCCCCCCCCCCCCCCCCCCCCTCACTGCTGCTGCTGCTGCTGCCAGTAAACCCCCCCCCCCCCCCACCTCCTCTACCTGTTTACTGCAGGTAAAGTGGCTCCACAGTCTGAAAGAGGAGGAGGAGGAGGAGGAGGAGGAGGAGGAAGGTCAGAGACAGGTGACAGGTCTCCTCTCCTCTCCTCTTCTCTTCTTTTCTCCTTCCCTTCCTCCTCTCCTCTCCTCTCCTCTTCTCTTCTTTTCTCCTTCCCGGATCCTCGTCCTCTCCTATCCTCTTCTGCTTCTTTTCTCCTGCCCTTCCTCCTCTCCTCATTCTCTTCTCTGTCTCTTCTCGTTCGTCTCCTCCGCCGTTCCTGCGTCCTCTCCTCTCCTCTCCTCTCCTCTCCTCCTCTTCTCTTCTCCTCTCCTTCCCTTCCTCCTCTCCTCTCCTCTCCTTCCCTTCCTCCTCTCCTCTCCTCTCCTCTCCTCTCCTCTCCTCTCTTCTCTTCTCCTCTCCTTCCCTTCCTCCTCTCCTCTCCTCTCCTCTCCTTCCCTTCCTCCTCTCCTCTCCTCTATCCTCCTCTCCTCTTCTCCTCTCTTCTCTCCTCTTCTCTCATCTCATCTCCTCTCCTTCCCTTCCTCCTCTCCTCTTCTCCTCTCCTCTCCTCTTCTCCTCTCCTCTCCTCTCTTCTCTCCTCCTCTCCTCTCTTCTCTCCTCCTCTCCTCTCCTTTCTTCTCTCCTTTCTTCCCCTCCCCTCCTCTTCTCTCCCCTCCCCTCCTCTTCTCTCCTCTCCTCTCCTCTCCTCTCCTCTTCTCTTCTCTCCTCTTCTCTTCTCTTCTCTTCCCCTTCATCCTCTCCTCTCCTCTCATCCTCTCTTCTCTCCTCCTCTCCTCTCCTCTCCTCTCTTATCTTCTCTTCTCCTTCCCTTCCTCCTCTCCTCTCTCCTTCCCTTCCTCCTCTCCTTCCCTTCCTCCTCTCCTCTCTTCTCTTCTCCTCTCCTTCCCTTCCTCCTCTCCTCTCATCCTCTCCTCTCCTTCCCTTCCTCCTCTCCTCTCCTCTCTTCTCCTCTCCTCTCCTCTCCCCTCCTCTCCTCTCTCCTCCTCTTCTCTTCTCCTCTCCTTCCCTTCCTCCTCTCCTCTCTTCTCTTCTCTTCTCCTCTCCTCTCCTCTCCTCTCCTTCCCTTCCTCCTCTCCTCTCCTCTCTTCTCTTCTCCTCTCCTTCCCTTCCTCCTCTCCTCTCCTCTCCTCTCCTCTCCTCTCCTCTCCTCTCCTCTATTATAGTATATATTATGGTTGATTCCTTTTCTCCAGAGTCACTGAAGTAAATATTAGACTAATTTTATCACAAGACACGTCTCTTCTCAACATTTAGACGTGAAAATGGATGATTTTCAGACGGACACATCAGGAGAAAATGAACTTTTCTTTTTCGCATTTTCAAAATTTTTAAATTTTTTATAAATCTAATTCACAACAGGAGGTGGAGGGACGGTGACCACGCCCACTTTAGGAGACAGGAAGTGAAGCTGTAACATGCATGGATCTATAATAAGAACTAATATACTATATTACAGTAATTAATATAAAACATCCATGGTAACATTCCACATCTTGATGTATAAAGTGTCTTTGGTTTGAGGGTGAAAGTGAGTCGACTCAGTGATGAGTCACAGACTGTTTGACTCCTCGTAAATTATATATAGGATCAAACATCTACACACACACACACACACACACAGACACACACATCTATAGCTACACATCGACACACACCCTCCCCCCAGGAAGAACAGTCATCGTTACCCATCAGCCCCCAAAAGCCCCCGGAGACGCCGCTAACATTAGTTAAACATTACACATGTTGCAGGGTGGGCTGACCCACTCTCACAGGGAAACATACAAGTACGGAAATGTACTCAAAAGGGTACAAACCCTTGTCGCTCCAGGCCTTTAACCTTTTTTAGAGACAATTTTGTACCAGTTTAAGTACAATTGTGCACCTACACTGCAAAAACCCCAAATCTTTCCAAGAATATTTGTCTAATTTCTTGTCAAAATGTCTCATTTCTAGTCAAACTAATCTCTTTCCACTTAAAATAAGACTCATCACCTAAAAATTTACTTGTTTTTAGATCATTTTCACTTGTTTCAAACTAATTTTCACTTGAAATAAGTCGAAAAATCTGCCAGTGAAAGCAAGTTTTTTGTGCTTGTAATTAGAAAGAAAAACTTGCTCCACTATCAGATTTTTCTACTTATTTCAATTGAAAATCTGCTTGAAATAAGTAAAAAGTGTCTGAAAACAAGCTGCTTTTAATGTGATGAGTCTTATTTTGAGTGTAATGACATTAGTTTTGACTGGAAAAAAGACAAATGTTCTTGGTAAGAGTTTGAGTTTTTGCAGTGTAGCATGACAAAAATGTACCTTTATATAATAAAACAAAAATGTACCCATAAAAGGGTACAATAGTGTACTTACTGTAAATCGGTTCCCCCTGTGACAAGCTAGAGGTACATGAGAAAAACTGGCATCTAAAGGGTTAATTTTTAATAGTAATAATGAAATCATGATATGAATTAAAAGAGAACCCCTTCATGAATTCTTTTTTTTTTTTTAAGTTTGGAAAAATATTGATCTTTCACAATTTTATAGCATTTTAAAGTTCATATAATAATAGCCTACATATGGTGTATCGAACAGACAGGACATAACTTCCTAGGTGAGACACTAACAGGCAAAATGCACTGATCAATTTTGACATTTTGGCCTATTTTTCTTCCTTGGCATGTAGCCTATTCTTTCAGAAAAGTCAAAAAAATATGGTAGAAAATCCATTAAGGTGGTTATCCTTCTGTAGCCCTATTTTCTCTGTGTGGGGGCTGAGGGGCTAAGGGGCTGGGGGGGGCAGGTATTAAAGCTTCAAGACAAACTCAGATCCTGGTTTTATTATTTTTTAAACGGCAGCTCGAACAAAACGTTACATAACTGATCCTGTTTCTGAGTCAAATCACAGCAACTTTAGTTTTTACTGTGAAAATCAAACGTTAAAAAGTATCTAACAGAATCATAACAACATGAACCATTAACATTTTGAATTTCATTTCATGTTTTCAGTTTTCTCTCCTCGTTTGTTTCTTGTTCACATTCATTCATGAGGATTCTGATCTTTATAGGAACGAGTGAATTAACCAGAAGTGAAGATGAGTTGTTGCAGCCTCGTTATTATAATCATAATAATTAATGAGCAACTCTAATGATTATTGATTAATGGTGTGTGTGTGTGTGTGGTGCCTCAGGGAAGCTGCTGATCAAACAGTGAGAGGGGAGATTCAACTTTAAAGGAGAATTCTGGTCATTTTTTCCCCCTAACTCGTTGTCCTGACGGTCACCCAGTGTTGGTTGGAGCAAAAAAACACGACTAAAATTGATGCAGGCAAACCGGAGTTACCATGGCTACCCGGCGCTAGCGATAGCCACAACGCTAACCCATGGGGGCAATTCTTTCTTATGTTTTGTGGTATTGTATTCCACTCTTTGCCTGCCTTACAGGAAAAAAACTGACTGACCAAATACAGTTTTTCTAAATGGGATCTCGCAATCTCCTCTAGCCGCCGCTCTAGTAGGCCTACCACTTGTTGCAGGTGATCTGAATTGTATAAAGCTGCAGAGTGGAGGCGATTTTGTGAGTTTTTGAAGAAGACCAGATTGTTCCATCTTAAAAACCTGATCTAATTTTTTTTAATCTGATCTAACCCGATCTAATCTGATCTAAACTGATCCAAATTGATCTAATCTGACCTCCCCCCCATCAGACAGTCTCACAGTAAAAGCCTCAGACCACCAACACTGTCACTGCTGCTCAGCTCTGCTCTTATGTAACGTCTCATACTGAGCTGCTTTATGAGCTGCTGCTGCCATGTTGGTATACAACACACACACACACACACACACACACACACACACACACTGATCCATCTTCATCAAAGCCTCCGACCGACACACGTTGTAATGAAACAGGTGAGAAGACCTGTCGTGTTTTATTTAAATGACAGTTCATCAGCTGTGAACATCGTATTCACACTGAAACAAAGGGAAACGATCAGAGTTGTTGTTATTTAAAGGTGTTAATGGTTTTATTTCTCTGGTCTGGATTGAATAACGCGTCTCGTTATGAATCAGGATGAAGTTTTTGATGTAAAACTCACAGACGAGCGGGAAAACTCAAACTCTTGGACACAGTGAAGTTTGTTAAAGGGACATTGTGTAGCTTCTCCTGTTATCTATTCATGAAAATCTATTATTTGGTTCTTCAGTCTGTTTTTCATTAAGCAGTAATCCCCCCCATCAACAAAGTGAAGTGTTCCTTTCAGCTCTGAATGAGCCGTTCATATCATTCATATCTCCATGGAGCGGGTAAGCTCGGTGCTGGCTGCCATGTGGTGTCGCCATGGTTACGCTTACGTTCAGTGGCAGCGTGACGGTAGGAAACCACGGAAACTCAGTGGAGACACCGGAGCTGTCGGCTCAGGTGGAGGTGGCGTCTGTGAACAGTCGCCGCGGTAACGCAGTGAGGAGGAATGGAGCGTTACACTGATGCTGCATTCACCTGCAGTCGGGCAGACGGCCGTCGCTAACAAACCAGATGTCATTTTAGTCACAGAAGTCCAGAGAAAGCCGGTAAAAACAATACCACATCGCCATGACAACATATTGTCACGTGTATAGACCAAATCTCCTTGTTGTTTACATTCTACTTCCTGGTAGAAAACCAGCTGTAATCTGAATGAGATCAATAGTAACGAACGAGAGTTTAGCTATATATCATATTTTTCAGGCCCTATCACCGTTTAGACAAATCTGAAATGATTGAAGAAACATTACTATTTCTGTGTGTGTGTTTTGTGTTGCTATGTGTTGTATTTATTCAGTTTGGGGGAATCACAGTGTCTAGAAAGCATCAGTGGCTCAGCTGACAGGGACAGCTAACGGTAGCTAAGCTAACGGTAGCTAAGCTAACAGCAGGACGTCAGCTGTTAAAACCCTCCCGTTGTGGGACACCACATGAAACTACTCCAGTTAGCTCAGTCATGTTGGAACTCAGATATCCGCTGGAGAAAATATTTTTTCATGGAGCGTTTATTGAGTCACTGAGTTATTAAAGTTAAACAGGTAGCTAACCGTTAGCCCAGCTAATCTATGATAACCATGACTCATTACAAAAATGTGCACACGTAAATAGTAATGTTTGTCCAATCATTGGTTTTATAGACTTTACAAACATCAGATTAGTCTAAACGGTGATATAGTGACATGAAAAATTAGATATAGCAAAACTCTTGTCTGTCACTATTGTTCAAATGCTGGTTTTCTACCAGGAAGTAGTTGTAAACAACAAGGAGATTCGTTCTATTGTTTTGCGGCTGTCGTCCGTCTGCTGTCTGCCCAATTTCACGTGAATGCAGCATGAAAAATACGATTGAGCTGCTTGTGATGTACAACCACAACGCTACAATAGATGGGAGGAATTCCTATACGCAATGCACCTTTAAAGCTTCAGGTTCGGATGTGAAAGTGGAAAGGTTTGTTGTTGTCGTAGCTGATCAGTGATTGGTCCACACGTCGTCCGCGACGTTAACCACACGTCTGTTGTTTCTAAACGTGTTTCACACTCAGAATGTTTCACATAAATCTGGTCGATGCCTCGACGCTGAGTAAACACTTTTCACCGCAAATGATTTCCACACTGATTCTTTAGTTTGGGGGGGGGGGGGGGTGAGGGGGGGGTTATGGGGGTCTACACTGGGAGATAAGACTGAGTGTGTGTGTGTGTGTGTGTGTGGGGCCGGACCCCCCCACCCCCCCCTCAGAGATCTGGTCTTAATTGTGAAAGGCGACAGCTGGAAAACATTGGTGATATTTCAACACGTGTCAGTCAGAGCAGAGTGTGTGTGTGTGTGTGTGTGTGTGTGTGTGTGTGTGTGTGTGCGTGTTTGTGGGGGGGTGGGGGGTTACTGTAACTCAGGAAACTCAGGAGCTTCACTAAAGTCTAAAAAATCCATCTCATTGTAGTTTTCCATCTCCTCTCTGGAGCTCTATAACAAGAGGTCAGTGTCAGCCAATCAGAAGAGAGGAGGAGGCTCTGAGTCTCTCTTCTGATTGGCCGACTGCTTTCTAATGTGATCCAATAAATAAAAATTAGAGATGAGATTTCAGTATAAAACACTCAGAGAAACTTTAAAAAATCCTGCAAAGTTGTGGTTGGATGGATGGTGGGTCCATGTGGTGGTGAGGGGGCGGGGCTTAGTTGTGACATCACAAAGTGACAGGAAGTCCTGACGGCTGGTTTTAAGGCTCAGTTTCTGAATACAGGCTGTGTGCATTTCTCTGTGGACTGAGGCTTTGATACTTTCACAGTATTAATATAGAACTAGAGCTGCTTTATAATCACACTACACATGGACATCTACCTTTATACTGTATGGAGCTTTAATACAAACATCTACCTTTATACTGTATGGAGCTTTAACACAAACATCTACCTTTATACTGTATGGAGCTTTAACACAAACATCTACCTTTATACTGTATGGAGCTTTAACACAAACATCTACCTTTATACTGTATGGAGCTTTAATACAAACATCTACCTTTATTCTGAAGGAGCTTTAACACAAACATCTACCTTTATACCGTATGGAGCTTTAACACAAACATCTACCTTTATACTGTATGGAGCTTTAACACAAACATCTACCTTTATTCTGAAGGAGCTTTAACACAAACATCTACCTTTATACCGTATGGAGCTTTAACACAAACATCTACCTTTATACTGTATGGAGCTTTAACACAAACATCTACCTTTATTCTGAAGGAGCTTTAACACAAACATCTACCTTTATACCGTATGGAGCTTTAACACAAACATCTACCTTTATACTGTATGGAGCTTTAATACAAACATCTACCTTTATACTGTATGGAGCTTTAATACAAACATCTACCTTTATACTGTATGGAGCTTTAACACAAACATCTACCTTTATTCTGAAGGAGCTTTAATACAAACATCTACCTTTATACTGTATGGAGCTTTAACACAAACATCTACCTTTATTTTGAAGGAGCTTTAACACAAACATCTACCTTTATTTTGAAGGAGCTTTAACACAAGCAGCGTGTAAAGGCCAGCGATGGCCGACAGTCTCCACGGTGACTCTCTCTGTCACTGAGCATCAGATCAGATCAGTGATGATGTCATCAGCAGGTGATGCAGGTCCGTCACCTGCAGCGCCGCTCAGACCTCAGATCAGATCAGATCGGCTTTTTGTTCTTGGAGGAAACGTAAACGAGGAATTTAAAGCACTAGATGTTGTTTTGAGAGGATACATCTTTATTATTGTAATTCTGGTTTCATTTTTGTTCTGTGACTTTATTACAAAATGTTATAAGTAGTGTTGTAGAACTCAGACCGGTCCTGAGTCCATATCTCCAAGGTCTCGGTCTGGTCTTAGACTCTGGATTTCTTCTCTAGACCAGCTGCAGTGACATCTTTTGTTTTTTTTAACCACAATAATGTCTCAGTGTCTCTGTCTCACTTTGGTTTCTGTGATGTGATTCAATAAGTTCCAGATAATTCAAATAGTTGTAGACTAAAGTATCTGCTTGTGTTAAACCATGGTAACAACTTGGTGTCACCAGTGGGAGGAGACTTCAGAGAGAGATTGAAAGAGGTAGATAGATAGAGATAGAGAAAGGTAGAAAGAAAGAAAGAAAGAAAGAAAGAAAGAAGAAAGAAAGGAAAGAAAGAAAAACTGAAGTAAAGGGGGTAGAAAGGAAGGAAGACAGGGTAGATAGTGTTCCTTCTACAGGGTAGATAGAATAAAGATAAAGATAGATAGATAGATAGATAGATAGATAGATAGATAGATAGATAGATAGATAGATAGATAGATAGATAGATAGATAGATAGATAGATAGATAGATAGATAGATAGATAGATAGATAGATAGATGAAATCAGTATAATTAACAATATAAACAGCATGTGCACTGACTGTGATCATATAAGAAATATAAAATATAAGAAGTAACGTTATGGCACCAAAAGTCCAAGATGACACTGTTACTGTAAGAACACAGTGGTCAAGTAAAGTGCAGATAGATAGATAGATAGATAGATAGATAGATAGATAGATAGATAGATAGATAGATAGATAGATAGATAGATAGATAGATAGATAGATAGATAGATAGATAGATAGATAGATAGATAGATAGAAGTTGTTTTGTCTCTCTCCAGAGCTGCAGCCGACACACTGACTGAGTGCTGCTCGAGCGCCACCTTCCTGTCAGCTCTTCTCTCTCTCCTTCTTTCCTTCTCTCTCTCTTTCTCTCCGTCGGTGGGCAGAGACAGGATGAGGAACCTCCTCCTCCTCCTCTTGTTGGGGAGTTCCTCCTCCTCCTCCCTCCTCCTCCCCCTCTCCTCCCCCTCTGACCTGCTCTGAGCAGCAGCAGCATGCAGAGCAGAGCAGCAGATCTCCCTGTCAGCAGCAGCAGCAGCGACGCCTCGGCCCCGACTCACAGCAGCTCTGTCTTACTCTCTGTCTCTCTGTCTGTCTGTGTCTGTCTCACCTCTGTCTGTCTCACCTGGGGGAGGCGAGGCCGGACCGGGACCGGGACTGGGGGGGGCTGCAGCCGGACACGGAGCAGTCGGAAAGTTATTATACAGGAGCAGGAAAAGCTGCTGGATGTTCTCACCCACTGGGATTTAACAAGTTGTGCTGTCCTCACCTGGATTTGGATTCTTCTACGACTTCTTGTTCTAGTTTCTGCTGCTGCTGCTCAGTGGAAACAAGCAGCAAACAAACAAGCAAACGGACTTTAAGTGAATTTTCTTTTTCTTTTTCTTTTTTTTTCCCGCCCCGTGTGGGACAGACACTGTGGGAAAGTAAGTTTCCCATTAACTCTTCCTCCTCCTCCTCTGCTGCTGCTCTGTTTCTCTGGTTTGTTGAGCTGCAGCTTTGTTGTGGGACCGTGCAGCAGCTCCAGGTGTGAGCACGGCAGATGCAAAAAAAAAAATGTGTAGCTATTGT
>NW_028221341.1:0-1238 GCF_045865225.1 Trachurus japonicus | reverse complement strand
TAGTCTACTTGCCAAAAATGAGTACCCGGAAATGTTGAGTACCCCAAAGTTTTATGTTAGAAATATATAGTATGGGTCCCCAGTATTCAGAAACTACCGGATCCTATTGGGCAATTAGCATAACTGACATAATTAGCATAAATTAGCATAGTTTCCTATATGGGCAATATTTCAGCAAAATTGACTTGGCTGATCTGGGCAATATTGGAGTGGTTTTAGGGGTTATTGATGATGCTGAATCCATTTCTGACATTTTCAAAATTCAAAATGGCTGTCTAAACCGGAAGGGACCAGATTGAAATCCATCAAAATCGGCCCACTGGCGGTTTAAATCTGGTCACTACCGGTTTAGACAACCATTTTGAATTTTGAAAATGTCAGAATATGGATTCAGCATCATCAATAACCCTAAAACCACTCCAATATTGCCCAGATCAGCCAAGTAAATTTTGCTGAAATATTGCCCATATAGAAACTATGCTAATTTATGCTAATTATGTCAATTGTGCTAATTGCCCAATATATATAAATTAGCATCCGGCAGTTTCTGAATACTGGAGACCCATACTATATATTTCTAACATAAAACTTTGGGGTACTCAACATTTCCGGGTTCACAATGGGGCCATATGGGCTGGCAAGTAGACTATTCATGCCTCATGTCACAGTTATTTCTTAGTTGTATTGTATTACACGAAGCCTGCATGTCTGTGTAGGTGTGTGACTGATTTCATGATGTCCTGATTGTTCTGAAAACTCAGTCTCATGAGTGTTAAAACTAATTAGACCACAGGG
Organism: Trachurus japonicus; assembly: GCF_045865225.1. Classification (NCBI taxonomy): domain Eukaryota; kingdom Metazoa; phylum Chordata; class Actinopteri; order Carangiformes; family Carangidae; genus Trachurus; species Trachurus japonicus. The sequence goes on along the minus strand of NW_028221341.1, from coordinate 443 downwards.
GGGCGCCATTTACCCAAAGGTATCTGTAAAAAGTGTTGCACTGGACTCTGTTCTCCTGTGTGTTGTTCTCCATTTCAGACCACAACCCTTGATAAGAGCTTTGTTGTTTTTTTGGTTCACATTTTATTTCTTCACAAAACTTTATTTGTCGAAGAAGTAGCCAAGAAATAACAAGTAATTGCAGCAGGAAACAAGGTCAATTTGTAATGTCATGTTTTTCATAAAGGCAAAAGATTACACATGCTTTGAATTTGTCACGTCAACCCAGAATCAGAACCAGAATTAGAATCAGGTACTCTATTGATCCACATGCAAGGGAAAATTAGGTTGAGTTGCAGTTGCTCCCTCACCAAAGAATAATATGAAGCAGATATAAGGATAGACATAAAAAAAATATAACAAAAAAAAAACTATAATTTAAATGAAATTAATATGTGAGAATA
>NW_028221340.1:0-69167 GCF_045865225.1 Trachurus japonicus | reverse complement strand
CTAGAAAAAGCATTTCCAAGAATGGAAATGGTGTGACTGCTGATAGCAACTGAACGCTGTTGCAGAATTAGCAAATAGTGCAAGCAGTGATCACCATACAAATGTTTGACCAAGGTCGGAATCGAACCCACAACCTCATGGTCATTAGACTTCCACTCTGCCTCTAGGCCACAGTGCGCACACAGTTGTAGAGACTGTTGTCTGTTAATGATCTGCACACTGTCAACATCAAGAAAGCTTGAGAGTCAAGCTTGAATGACTTAGAATGAAAATTTCTGTGAATTTTAGGCTGAGAGCAGCAGTTTCAACATGAAGCAAGTTATCAGAAGTCAACAGAGGACGACTGGGAAAATAATTCACTATAATTGTTGTTGAGGCAAGATTTGAACCAGCAACCTTCAGGTCGTCAGGCCAGCAAGCTAACCACTAGGCTACAGACAGAGACAGTATATGAGGGGCAAAGAAAACCTTTTATAAGAGGATCACTGGCTTCTGCTTAGAAAAAAAAGTAAGGAAAGTGCAGAAATTAACCACAACAAGTAAGTAGAGGACACTTTTGTAAAAATAGTGCAAGCAGTGATGACCATACAAATGGTTGACCAAGGTAGGAATTGAACCCACAATCTCATGGTCAGAAGACTTTGACTTTGCCCCCCGGTTGCTGACAGCTGGACATTGTATAATTACAGATTCAGCGCATTTAGTGTAAAACTCCACACTGGGATTCGATCACAGACTGGAGCATAGTCCTTGCTCACAGTGATAGCTGCTCTACCAGGTGAGCTATACCTATTATACCTTGACAGCTACACTGAGCTGCCAAGCCTTTCACCTCTGAGCCAGATGAAGAACGGGGCGGCAGCTTGTAGCACTAGTGCCCTCCCCTGGAGCTGTGACACGTCAGCTCCAGTCTCTCTGAAACTGCCAGTTTGAGTCTGCCATTGGTTCACAGCAGTTTGAAGGCAGAAAAACTCAGAAATGCAATTTTGCACTTCCTTTTCTGCTGATATGTGCTCTAACACAAGAAAAATGCCACAGGAACATGTGAAAAGCTCAAAAAACACGATTTTCACGGGAGTGGGTCTTTATAAAAGCATCACAAATGAGCCATTAGAAGTTTGTCTACAAATCAGAATTTGAATGAAGTCTCTAGCAGAAAGTACTACATGAATGAGGCAGGAATCGAACCCATGACCTTATGATCAGTAAACCTTTACTCTGCCACTTCGCCACAGAGAGCACAGACTAAAGCATGTTGCCATTGTCATTTGATGATGTGCTGCAAATGGTGGCACTAGCAATTAATGCGTCTCTTAACGACCACCTGTAACCAATTGAGGGTGATGGAGGGGAGCAGAATTCAACATAACATAACAAGATTGCTCAGCCTGGATTCGAACTAGTGACCTTGGGGTTGGCAAGCGGACATCTTACCAACTGGACTACAGACAGAGTTTTATGTAAGAGAGGTTGAGACTTTGATGAATGTGAGATTTTTCAATGATGCTTAAAATAAAGAGAAATGAGTAAATTAGCCACACCAAGTAAGAAGATGACTTTTTTGTGACCTGTGACTATTTTTTGGTGAATTAAAATGATTTAAAAAGCACTTAACAGCAAGTTACAAAGTTGAGCTCCTTCTCCTGCTGCTGTGAAAAAAATGCATTGAGCTGTATGAGAGCAGAGAGCTCCCTGGCTGCATTTAAAAAATATTTTAAATTATTATCTAAGTCTCTTTGCATTTTTGACCAGAATTTTAGCCAGAAGACAAGTGTGGCTACAAAACTGGAGAAAATAATTTGTCTAGAGTTTAATTTGTGGCCGTGCTGACAGTTTAGCCAGAAAAACTCTAGAATGTTTTTTTGCCTCTCTCCACTCTGACACCACTCTGGCTCTGCTCGTTAGACGCAACACACACACATTATAAAGCTGAAAAAAATCAGAAAAAGTTAAATATTTGAAAAAGTATAAAGAGTTAAAAAGAGAAAAGTAATGCCGATAAAGTTCAAAAAAAGCTGCACGTTTTGATATATGAATTGTTGAAATAGCACAAAGTATGAAGGACTAGAAGAAGACCGTAAAAAGGCGGAAGAAAATGGCCAAACAGAAGAACAATAGTGTGACTGCTTCAGCAGTCACACTAATTATGATGTCAAGGTGGAATTAGACTATTCACTTATGATGTCAAGGTGGAATGTTAATATTCAGACAAAGGACTGACTACAGTGTCTTGTGATGTCAGAGTTGAAAGACAATATTCACTTATGATGTCATAGTGGAATGAGACTATTCACTTATGATGTCAAGTTGGAATGTTAATATTCACACCAAAGGACTGACTACAGTGTCTTTTGATGTCAGTGTTGAAAGACAATATTCACTTAATGATGTCAAGGTGGAATGTTAATATTCACACCAAAGGAGTGTCTTGTGACGTTAGAGTTGAAAGACAATAGCTGTGTCCCAATTCAGGGGCTGCAGCCTTCGGAGGACCCAGCCTACGCGGTCTCCGGAGGCAACGGCTTCGGAGGCTCCTCCGGGGGCCGCATCAACGGTCGGTAAATGGGACGGTCTAGCCTTCAGAGCATTTCCTGATCCGAACGTAAACAACGGCCTAACGTAAACAACGGCCGGACGTTAAACATTTAAAAGTGGCGCTTGCAACGGCTCTACCGCTCCTCCGCTCCTCCTCCTCCTTTTTTTTTTTTTTCAAGAAGTAGAATCAATACAAGGGCAGTTATCATTAATATACTAATAAACAAACCATTGAACAGCAGCCAGGGGGGTAGGCTTCAGGCTATTAAGTGAATAGAGAATAAAGAGCACAAGTAATGTGTTTTCATAGCTTTCTTATTAAAAGTGGTCACACACACACCTCTGCTCCTCACCTGTGCAACCAGAGCAGAGCAGAGCTCGGCTCAGCAGCGGGCAGCCACGCCTCTGAGCCGGCCGCAGAGCCGGGTTACCGTGGCTACAGCACAGAGCTGCTACGTTCGATAGCTAGCGGCTAGGTTGCTAATAACAACAACGGTGCAGCAAAGCATCTTGGGATACGGGAGGCCGCATAGGATACTAGCGATGCATCCTCCGAATGCAGGGGAAAGGAGGACGCATTTGGAGGACCCTTCGAATTTGGACGAATTGGGACAGCCTTCGCGCAGCGCTGTGACGTAATCGGCCTTCAAATCCACCCTCCGAAGGATGCAGCCCCTGAATTGGGACACAGCTAATATTCACTTACGATTTCACAGTGGAATGTTAATATTCACACCAAAGGTCTTGTAGCTCTCATCACGACACACACACAGTTCTGTTCTTACTGGCATTTATTTGTCTTCTCCATCATTCGAATCATTTCGTATGCCTTTGCACTTAGGTCATTATTCCATTATGCCTTATGCTTTTGCCTTGTGCCTTGTGCCGTGAGAACTGTTAACACAAATATACAAATATATCAGCTCACAACGAAGATTGTACATGAAGTAAATAAAGGCATAAATGTCGCGATGTGTAAACATAAACAAAGTGCTTCTAACACAAAGAAAAATACCTCGTTAGCCGCTGTTCGTGAAGAGAGGTTCTTGACATGCTTTTAGGCCATGCTTAGCAGTTCAGCATCACAGTGCAGCATCGATAAGTCTGCCGTAGCGCACAGGTAATAAACATTGGTTCCGGGCCGAAACACAACAGCACCGATCGAAACAAACTTATAAAGTATATTATTAAATTAACCCATGTTTTAACACACACATGAATTTACTTATTTAACATTTTTATCTAAATTATTCAACTACATGAAATTATGAATTATTATTGTAGAGGCTAAACCTAAAGCTTAAAGCCACTGAGGGCTGCTAGAACGGGTTAACTTAAGATTGACGCGCTTGCCGGCCACTGAAGGAGACAGACGACTTCCTGGTTGGGTACTTTGCAATGCTTCTTTATTTTTCTCACCATAACGATCATACGCAACATCCATTACCGGTGTGAACAAAAGTCCATCATGCACCATTTCCCAAGCTGACTCGCCTGCCGTAGCGTGGCGGAGCAGAGCGGTCGAAAACTGTTAGCTCTTCCGACTAGCAACACCTGAACCCGGAAACACTAGTTCCCACCTTTGTAACCCCTCTTCCTGGTGCACTGAGGACACCTACTGGCCCCTCACAGACACACCCCCAAACACAGAAATGGCTCATACATACCGGCCCCTATTGTAATGGCTAACAGACATACAATTCTTTCCAAATACACATTAATGAGCCATAAAAAATGAATACAATAAGCACAATTTACCCAATATAGTTTCATGTAACTCATTCAAGCCCATAGACCTATTACTCTTTAACCTCGTGCAGCAAACAAAGTTTTGTCACAGGACGCTCAATAACACTGGACTTTGTCTGCAGACGAACTGAGCGCACCAGTCCCCTCTTGTCACGAAAAGCCTCCAAGACCTTTCCTAGTGGCCATGAACCTCGTGGAGCTGTAGTATCCATTATGACCACAATATCCCCAGGCTTGAGATTCTTCTTTTCCTGGTTCCATTTTTGCCTCTCCTGCAACAAAGGTAAGTACTCCCGTACCCATCGTTTCCAGAAAAGGTCGGATATGTATTGAACCTGTCTCCATCTTCTTTTTACATAGAGATCATGTGGTTCAAACAGTCCAGGGGGTAAAGACGGTTTCCCTTTAAGGAGCAGAATATGATTGGGAGTGAGCGGCTCCAGATCGTTTGGATCGTCCAAGAGTTTGGTGATGGGCCGGTCGTTCAAAATGGCCTCGGCTTCGCACATTACAGTTTGAAGCCCATCGTCGTCCAATCTCTGCTGTTTAAGCACGGAACTCAAAATCCTCCTCACGATGCGGATAACCCGCTCCCAGACTCCACCATGATGTGAACCTGCTGGTACATTGAAACACCAATTAACTCCATCTTTCCCGCAAAGCTCCTTGAATTTGCCCATGATTCAATGACGCCAGAGCCTCCCTTAACTCTCTCTCTGCTCCGATGAAGTTGGTCCCGTTGTCGGATCGGATGAGAGTGACTTGACCTCTCCTGCAGATGAAACGGCGAAGGGCATTAATACATGCATCTGTATCCAAAGAATTAGCCACTTCCAAGTGGACAGCTCTGCAGGCGAGACAGGTGAAAATCACACCATAACGTTTAGCTGTTCCTCTTCCTTTACTCACAACAATAGGTCCGAAATAGTCGACCCCGACGTTGGTAAATGGTGGATGGTCCGGCAGAATCCTTTCCTTTGGCAAATCTGCCATCTTTTGCTCCATCGCTCTTCCATTGTACCTCCTGCAGAAACCACATTCCGTTATGACCTTTCTCACGGCTGCGTTGGCGCTTGTGACCCAATACTTTCTTCTCATTGTGGACAGCGTGTGATTACGGCCACTGTGACCAAGCTGCTTGTGAATGTACTTTATAATGAGAGTGGCAACCTGCTGATCCTTGGGGAGGATAAGTGGATGTTTTGTTTCCTCCGGCAAGGAGCCTCTCGTCAGCCGCCCTCCAACTCTCAAAACCCCCTTGTCCAGATATGGATCCAGCCTGTAGATAACACTCTGCCTGCTCACAGTAGCTCCACCAGATGACAGTGCAGCAATCTCCTCTGCAAATCCTTGTTGCTGGGAGTACTGGATGATAGCAAGCTCCGCCTCCCAGAGATCCTTTGCCGACAGAACTTGTCCTGCTGGTGACTGAGGTCTTGATTTGGTGGAATTGGAGGCGTCTGCCTGTCTCCTCCTGCTCTGCCTTTCCAAGAGAACGCCCTTCAGCTTAAGAAACCAGGCGACAGACACTTTCAGCTTCATCCAATCTGAAAAATATGCCATCAGCCGTCCAGTGGCCCCAGGCGAATCTTCCACATGGATGACATTCACCATGGCTTCCTTTTTTACCTCTATGTCATCTAGAGCTATCACAGTCTCTACAACACTTGCTGGCCACTCGTCCTCCGGTCTGCACAAGAAGCTTGGACCCTTCATCCAACTGTTGCTTTGTATGAACTCTCCAACTCTTGCCCCTCTGGATGCAACATCGGCGGGGTTTTCCTTAGTGCTTACATACCGCCACTGCGTAGCTTTAGTGGCTCCTCTGATAGCCGAAATCCTATTGGCCACAAACGTATGGAAGCGCTTGTCCTCATTTCTGATATATTTCAGCACCGAGGTGCTATCCGTCCAGAACGCTGACTCTTGAAGCTGGAGCTTTAACTCTGCTTTCAGCATGAGGTCAACACGAACCGCCAGAACTGCAGCAGTCAACTCCAGCCGAGGAATAGTGATGGTCTTTAAAGGTGTAACTCTCGCCTTTCCAGTAGGAATGCAACATGGATGTCATTTCTGTTGTTCTGAATCCTGAGGTAAGTGACGGCTCCATACCCTGCTTCGCTGGCATCCGAAAAATGATGTAGCTGAGCATGCGTAGGATGTCCAAAGCCCTTAGGTTTAACACACCTCTCAACCTTAAACTCAGACAGCGCATCCAGGTCCTCCATCCATCTAGTCCACTGATGCAAAATGTCCTGGGGTATGGTCTCATCCCATCCAACTTTCCTCCTACAAAGCTCCTGCATCATGATTTTGGCGGGCAAAACAACTGGTGCAAGAAATCCGAGAGGATCGTACACCGAACTGGAGACAGATAACATTCCTCTTCTGGTGCAAGTCTTTTGCTGGATCTCCATCCTGAAGTTAAATGCATCTGTCTCAACACACCACTGCAGGCCGAGAGCTCTCTCCACTGGAAGTTTATCCCTATCCAGGTTAAGCTCACTCAGCTCTTTAGCTCTGTGTTCCTCTGGCAGAGTTTGCAGCATGGTGCGATTGTTGCCGATCCACTTGGTGAGTGTGAAACCTCCCCTTTGACAGAGCGACATCAGATCCTTGACCATGGTACTGGCTTCCTCTTCAGAGCCCATGCTCTTCAGACAATCGTCAACGTAAAAGTTTTCCTTGACTGTTTGAGCCACCGCAGCTGGAAAGTCGGACTGATTGTCCTCTGCTCTTTTTCTCAAAGCGAAGCTGGCACAGCTTGGAGAGGACACCGCGCCGAACAGATGAACAGTCATCCGAAACTCGGCCACCTGCTTGGTTAAATCTCCGTTTGGCCACCACAAGAAACGCAAAAAATCTCTGTCCTCCTCCACGACCTTGACCTGGTGGAACATTGATTGTATGTCGCCCATAATTGCCACTGGTTCCTGTCTGAACCTTACGAGGACTCCAAGCAATGTACTTGTAAGATTTGGGCCTTGCAAGAGCTGCTTATTCAGTGATGTTCCCTTGAATGCCGCACCACAGTCGAAAACCACCCGCAGAGCCTTCTTCCTTGGATGATATACGCCGTGGTGGGGGAGATACCAAATCTTGCCACTGGCCCTTTCAAGCTGCTGTGCAGGTAATTGTTCTGCATAACCTTTGCTGATCATCCCATCCAGGTAGGTTTTATACTCCTCATTCTTAAGGAACTTCCTCTTCAGACTCAGCAACCTTTGTTTCACCACAGAGAAGTTGTTGGGCAGAGACACGACGTCCTTCTTAAAGGGCAGCCTTAAGCTGTAGTGACCTTTGTTGAGCGATGCAGAATTTTCCGCCATCTCCATGAACTTAACGTCCTCTCTTGAGAGTCCCTTCTCCTCTGTGGCTCTCTCGTTAAAGTCATGGTTGTACTGCTCACTCAACATTTGTTCCAACCGGCTCACCGAAATCCTGTTGACGCTTACTGAAGGGTGCTTGACTTCCAAGCTGCTGCCGTTTCCATGCACAGGACCATTAATGACCCAACCCAGCGCTGTTCTTATAGCGTATGGGCCTTCCCCTTGGCTATTTACGACCTCCCAGGGCTCCAACATCCTGGGAGCATTGCTACCAATCAACAAATCGACGTTAGCCATTAAACTGGGGATTTTTACCTCTGACAGGTATGGCCATTTTGCCAGATCCTCTTCCTTCACAATGTTGTCCAGACTTACAGGCATCTTCTTCTGAGTCAGGACTTCAGGCAGTTTATAGAAAAGGTTGTTTTCCAAGCCAGATACCTCCAGGCTAGACAGTGAATAAGCTGGGACGACCCTTTCCTGTCCCATGGTTTGAAGGAGAAAACTGGTTAGTCGACCAGCAATGTTGAGTCTTTGCATGAGGTGCTCCGAACAAAAGGTGGCTGTGCTGCCAGGATCCAAAAAAGCGTATGTGCTGATTACACGATCACCTTTGACAGACTTAACTTGGACTGGAAGGATGGAAAGAAAACAGCGATCGTCTCCGGCCCCTGTATGTCCACATGTTTGATGAGATGCTATTGTCACAGGCTCCTTGAACCTTGAATTCGCTCTGTCTTTGTCCCTTTTGTCAACATGGAGCACACTGGGATGATTCTGGCCACAAACCCTGCAGACCAAACGTTTGTCGCACTGTCGGCTCAAGTGCCCAGCACATAAACAGCCGAAACAAAGCCCCTGTTCCTTTAGGAAGCTTATTCTATCTCTGTGCTTCTTTCTTGTAAACTGTTGACATTTTTCCAATAAATGATTTCCAGAACAAAACACACAGGTTGACTTCATTAAAGAGCCATGTGATGATGTACCTCCCTTTAAATCCCTGGAGCTCTCAGCTGATTGCACAGGTACAATTGTGGTGGCAAAACTATTTCCTCTGATTTTGTTTAGTGGTTGCGATTTCATCCTGCTGATGGCTTTGATGCTAGATGATCCAGATGCCACATCACGAATGTCGCCGAAAAGACGGTCAGATATGATTTTAACCTGTTTTTCAATAAATGCAACCAGGTCTTTAAAAATTGCTCTTTGTCCAGAATTTTCCAATATGTCATGTGCGACGATCCTCCACCGCTCCCTCAGTTTGTATGGCAATTTAGACATGACAGCTCTCATGTTAGTTGGAATATCCAATTCTCGAACGTACTTTAGCTTCTCCATGACGTTACAACATGACCGCAGGAACAGAGAATAGTTTTGCAGTGTATTTACATCCTCTGCCTTTACTGTAGGCCAGGCCAAGACCTTTTCAATGTATGCGGTGGCGATCTTAAACTCATTACCGAAGTGTTGTTGAAGTAACAGTTTTGCCTGAGAATAACCATACTCTGGAGCCATATGCTGGCAACTTCGAACCAGTTCCCGTGGCTGTCCTCTTGTAAATTGTTCGAGGTAATACAGACAATCACCTCTGCTGACCTTCTGCTCCACACCTTGCTCGAATGCTCTCTGGAAGGAAATGAACGTAAGAGGGTCTCCGTCAAATATGGGAATGTCTCTTGCTGGCAATAGCATTAAACGTTGCTGGTATACGAGGGCTGATGTTATTTCGTTCTGCTTTTCCATTATAGCACAAATGCTTCCAAATTGTCTTTCTTCCAGTGGCTGAGCGTTCAACAGTGTGTGTCCCAAAGGCTGTGTAGATGCATTTAATGGAGTTGTGGAATAAACATCTTGCACGTTTGGATCCATCCACCCACTGGTGCATTGCTGGCTAGCTTCCCTTGCTAGCATAGCGGCTGGTGCTGGGTTGAATGTTGGCAATGACCAATCCTGTGACAGCTGTTTATTCTGATTTACAGGTCTGTATGCCTTGGCCATTGGGTTGAGCTTGGTAAGTGTCGTTTTGGTTTTCTTGTCCAGGTAGGAATTCATTGCATTTGTTGATGACTTAGAAACACTTTGGATGTCAGAGGCCTGCAAGACTGCTAGCTTAGCAGTGGATGCGGCTAGCTTGGTTTCCAACTCGAGCTGTTCCTTTTTCCTTTTGAGCTGTTGTTCTTGTTCCTCCAGAGCATGCATTTTCTGTAATGCTGCAGCTTGAGCGAGCAACGCAGCTCTTTCGGCCTCTGCTTTAACTCTTGTTGAAGAGGCGGTGCTTGACCTTCCACTCCTTGAGCTTTTTCTGCTTGAGTGTTTGCTTGCCACATTTGAAATACTGTCCTCTGGGTTCACATCATCTTTGTCATCATCATTGTAAACCTTTAATGTATGAGCAGCACCTGGTAATGTTTGCTCAACACCTGATAACCATTTGTTCACATTAGAAATAAATTCATCATTAGGGTCCGGGCAGCTAAGCTGCCGGGACACTATTGTATTCCTAGGAATTCTTCTTCTTCTTCTTCTTCTTCTTCTTCTTCTTCTTTCTTTCTTTCTTCTTCTTCCAAGGAAGTCATACTTCCCATGGGCGAAAACTCACCAAACTTTGCACAAAGGTTCAGTCCCATGCCAGATTCACTCAACTCCAAGGACATGTGCCCCCCCCTCCTAGGGGGGGCACAATAAGCGTTTAAATTTAAAAACTTTAAAAATTCCTACCAAACCAACGGTAGATGCTACAGTGTTGAAACTTCACCACAATGTAGCCTCAATACTGCTGAAACTTTTGTCCACTTAAACTTATTACAAATTATGAAGTCCATCACTTTTTTTCAATAACTGTAAAACTTTTAAAATGTATCTCCTCCCACAATTTTTGCTCAATTGTCACCAAACTTGCTACAGAGCATCTCCAGACCGTCCTCCACAAAACTTGTTTCTCGGATTTTTGATTAAGCAAAAATTGAGCCTACAGTGCATGAAAACGTTTGATGGTAAACAGCACTGTAAACATATACCATCAAATTCTTGATAAATACATTTTCAAACTTCCTGAAAAAAAATGAGAATATTCTGGAGTCATGGTTGATGAAGTTTAGCAAATATCAGAATTTTAATTCAAAAACTGAATTTTTGAGAACATTTTGAATTCTGCTCTCATGGGAACAACTGCAGTCAATGTGAGAGTGGAATTTATAAACATCATATTTTCTCTTATGAAGCAAAACACGTATCATTAAAAACAAATCACCAACATTTCCATGCTGTCAAGATGCAATTTATGTATTATCAGATTTTTGTTTAGATGACTGAATTATTGACATTTTGACCATTTCATCACAACAGCTGCCCGGGCACTGGCTCACCTGAGTGGATAAATGAAGCTACACAGCAGGTCTCACTACCAGCTAATTAGCTCAGCGAGTTAGGAGCTGGTTCTTGGTGTCAGAGATTGTGAGTTCGAGACCCAACAAGGATGATGATGACAGATCAAGATGTCACATGTCCTCAAGCTGTTTTGCTGTCTAAATGCAATTTATGTATTAACAGATTTTTGTTTAGATACTTTTTGAAATCTGCCTTGACAACAGCTGCCCGGGCACTGACTCACCTGAGTGGATAAATGAAGCTACACAGCAGGTCTCACTAACAGCCAATTAGCTCAGCGAGTTAAGAGCTGGTTCTTGGTGTCAGAGATTGTGAGTTCGAGACCCAGCAAGGGAGATGATGACGATGATGATCCAAATAGCTTGGACTGGACCATGTGCGAAAGCTCTTAACATCTTAGACTCATAGTAGATGTTTGACAAATACATATCATTATTTTACCTCAAAAACTGATTTTTCTTTTTACTGTGGTTTCAAATCTGCCTACACGACAGTGAATGGCTTACTCAATTTGTGAAGCCACTGTTGAATGCCACTTGTCAAGTAGCTCAGTGCGATAGACAACAGTCTTTGGTTCCCGAGGTTGTGGGTTCAATCCTCAACTAATGCAAATTGAACATTATAAGGTCAACTGTCCTGTCTTCCTATTCTCCTGTTTGTTGCTCAGAATTGCCTAAATTTGCCCAAAAGTAGCCCGGACCCGACCCATCGCTGCGCAGCAGCTATAATTGCATATCATTTTTGCTTTGAACCATATGTCATGTTTTTCTTTTTCATCCTCTGGTAAAATACCCATCAAAGAACCATGAATACCCTTGGCTTCATCACACAAATCAACAAGATCATGAAGAACATATTGTACCTTTAATTTATCCTTGTTTTGCATGAGCATTTGCATATCTTCTCTTAATTTACCCGCTTTGTTTAGTTTAGCTTTCCGAGTTTTTTGCAACCTTTCAAGCTTTTCGGCAAAAGCCTTTGCAGTTAATGTTACAACACGTTTTTCTTTGTCTTTTAGCACACCAACGCCATCACTGTTAATGTTTATTTCAGCTGGATGCATGATGGCCTCAATGGGCTCTTCCGATGTTTGATCCATGATGCTTTCCCCAAGAAACAAAGTTTTTAAGTTTGAGTTAATTACCCTCCCTCTTTGACCACCAATGCATTGGATTTACGCCCCTGGGATATAGTAAACAGCTGTGCGCAAAAACATAAATGGCCATTCATAAATTTGTAGCGCTACTACTCACGGTGGGCGCCATGGTGATCCCGTTGTGGTTGTGCTGCGCTGCCGGCGTATGGAGCTCTCGGCTCCCGGTGTCCTCGGTGTAGCTGCTCCAACGGCGACAGGTGCTGGATGCTAACAGCGTTAGCATGCGACGGCGTCCTCCGGCCGGTCCCCGGTGTCCTCGCGCTGGCTTGGCGTGGCTCCAAACAAAGCAGATGCTGTGGCTAACAGCGTTAGCATGCGACGGCGACCTCTGGTCGGTCCCCGGTGTCCTCGCCTTGGCGTGGCTCCAAACGAAGCGAGTGCTGGGTGCTAACAGCGTTAGCGGATGTCGACTTCATGCCTGTCATGCAGCGGCGCCCTCTCGCCGCTTCGGATGACAACAGGTAGGCTCACGTAGGTGCAATGTTCGGTAATTAGATGCTTGTGGCTTCTCTTTCCAGGGCGATGAAGCACGATCATTAGCAAGTTTTCGACTTAAATGTAGAGGCTAAACCTAAAGCTTAAAGCCACTGAGGGCTGCTAGAACGGGTTAACTTAAGATTGACGCGCTTGCCGGCCACTGAAGGAGACAGACGACTTCCTGGTTGGGTACTTTGCAATGCTTCTTTATTTTTCTCACCATAACGATCATACGCAACATCCATTACCGGTGTGAACAAAAGTCCATCATGCACCATTTCCCAAGCTGACTCGCCTGCCGTAGCGTGGCGGAGCAGAGCGGTCGAAAACTGTTAGCTCTTCCGACTAGCAACACCTGAACCCGGAAACACTAGTTCCCACCTTTGTAACCCCTCTTCCTGGTGCACTGAGGACACCTACTGGCCCCTCACAGACACACCCCCAAACACAGAAATGGCTCATACAATTATTTTAACACCATTACAACAGCACTTACAGGTCTGACTACAGTGTCTTGTGATGTCAGAGTTTAAAGACAATATTCACTTATGATGTCACAGTGGAATGTTCATATTCACACCAAAGGACTGACTACAGTGTCTTGTGATGTCAGAGTTAAAGCAGAAGTAAGCGGAATTTTTGTGTTAACGCAGAAGTAAGCGATATTTTTGTGTTAATATAAGTCTTAAATAGTTATATCTTCCGACGGCAATCACTTACATAGAGAGTTTGGTCTGAAACACGGGTCTGTCAGTCACTCTGCTCTGCTGTAAGCCGAGGAGAAAACTTTTCTTGTATCCTACAAGTTTTATCCAATGAGGAGAGAGAACGACATGAAGGGCTGTGTGTGCAGCCAAGGGATGCGCGTGAATGTGGTGACGTAGGGATGAGGACCAATAGATCCATGACGAGGGCGGGGACTGCTAACTCCATCGGCTGACAAGAAGTTATGGTGCGTTCAAGGCAACCCGTAACTCGTGTTTTTCCGACCTGTGAAGTCCTACCAGTTCGATCCGGTACGAGTTCACGGGTCGGAAGTTACGAGTGGCCGTTATAGTGCACTTTCACAGGTAAAACAGGTGCAACAGGTCGGAAAAACACGAGTTACGGGTTGCCTGGAACGCTACAAAGTCGTAAGTCGTGACTTGAAGCCGTAACTTACGGTTTCAAAAGCCTGCCTGGAACGCAGCATTAGCCCAAACGACCGGATCGCTTACTTCTTCTTTAATATAAGTCTTAAATAGTTACATCTTCCGACGGCAATCACTTACATAGAGTGTTTGGTCTGAAACATGGGTCTGTCAGTCACTCTGCCCTGCTGTACGCCGAGGAGAAAACTTTTCTTGTATCCTACAAGTTTTATCCAATGATGAGAGAGAACGGCATGAAGGGCTGTGTGTGCAGCGGTTACATGCTGCTATTCCGACATGCCGCTATTTCGACATTGACTTCTAATTGTCGGAATAGCGGCATTAACACTATTTTTTAAGCATCCCACTATTCCGACATTTTTTTTTTTTCATTGTCGGAGTAGCGGCACTTTACTATTTTTCAAACATTCCGCTTTTCCGACATTGATTGATTACGTTATAGTCAGACGTGTCCTTCTGATTTATTTTTATTTTTTCATCTGAGACACTGTTTCTCATACACAAATATATAGGCCTATTAGAGAAGAAAAAACAAACCCTCCAAGTTTAAAAACACACCGGCAGCAGCGCACACTGATCTGCAGCTACTGAGACTGTTATTATTCTGTCACCTGAGTTTATCCTGCTGCTTTACATCGTTTTAACATAGGTAAAAGAAGAAAAAAAGATTGTCTGGAATAAAGGGGCAGATTACATAAGATTATTCTTTTTTCTGCTCCCTTTTGTTGAGATTTGGGAGGTTTTTGCCTGATTTATTGCCCGATGCCATGTATCTAGCTTTCTCTCCCCCCCCTCTGCCTGTTGTCTTCGTTGTCACTTTGTTGTCGCTCCACAGAGCGCACATGGCTAATTAATATGCACGTGCTGACCATATGGTTGTGTCTAGGCATTCCGGGGACGGAGGTGTGTTCACGTGCGCAACTGCGCACCATTCTTGGATCCAGTTATCAAAGTTGAGGTGCAGAGTTGTGCACGCACAGTTTGATAGATCTGAAAAAGGTGTAAATATTTTGGGATGTCTTTTCACCGTAGGCCTAAGCAAAAAATTTAGTAGCAGCAGTTTTACACTGCTTACTTACAGTTTTGATAAATAAGGCCCCAGGCCATAAGCCCAGAGCCCAGACGCTCACAGATGCAGCTCCGCGGGCTCATCCCCGGCACTGTCCGTGGTGCTGAAGGTGACAGGTTAACTTGACAATCAAACTGCAGCATAGTTCTGTTTGTTTATCATGTGTGTCAGTTTTGTTTGCGACTTGATAGTTCAGTTGTTGAGATTAAGAACATCACTCCCTCATCAAACCAGACATGCTAAAAAGAAAAGAGAGAGAGAGACGCGCCTGGGTATCGCAGCTGTAAAAAAAATAAAATAAAATAAAAATAAAAAAAGACGTGTCGGAATAGCGGTATCAAAAAGTGTCGGACTACCGGCATGTCTAGATAGAGGGATGTCGTAATAGCGGGATGTCTAAATAGTGACATGTCGGAATAGCGGGATGTCTGAATAGCGGGCGGACCCCGTGTGCAGCCAAGGGTTGCGCGTGAATGTGGTGACGTAGGGACGAGGACCAATAGATCCATGACGAGGGCAGGGGCTGCTAACTCCATCGGCTGACAAGAAGTTATGGTGCGTTCAAGGTAGAGATGCGCGGATAGGCAATTATTTCATCCGCAACCGCATCACAAAAGTCGTCATCCACCCGCCATCCACCCGAACCAACGTTTTTTCAAAACCACACCCGCCCGCCATCCGCCCGTTGTTGTAGGCCAATATCTAATATGGATGAGGGGGGTCGGCCTGAGTTTCACTTCTGCCCGCGCTGCTGTCGTGCAGTGCGCGCCTCTCTCTCTCTCTCTCTCTCTCTCTCTCTCTACCAATAACGGGAACAGAGCGCTATGCGGAGATGAACGGAACGAGCCAAAAGCCGAAAATCTATTCCTGACGTCCGCGGTCGATCGGTCGATATAAAGTCGATAGGTTTCATTCATCCATGTTTTGCAGACAACACAAACAGACAGTGATAATGAGTTGCGCCGCACCGACAGTCATGTGTCTCAGCCAGCCAGGTGACACACACAGCACAACAACACAGCGCAGCGACATGTGCAGGCTGCTGCCCAGAGGAAAAGAAAATTCAAAAAGAGATCTCAAAAATGTTTCATTTACTTCTCCTAGACAACTATGAGATCTGTGTGACAGCAAACTGAGACTAAGGGTTATTTCTCCTGTGTCTCATCTTTTTCTCCAGAGCAATAAGATGCACTAAATCTCAATTTAGTCTCCTTTTAAGTTTCAGAAGAGATCTCAACAAGCTCTAATATAATTCTCAGAGTTTCTCAAATGTTATGTCTCTTTGTGATATCATGCAGAGAAATCAGAGAGCTCTCTCTATAAACTCAATCTATTCTCATTCTAGCTTCAGTTTATCCATCTCATTCTAAGCTCAGACAGAACAAATGAAGAGCTCTCCAAAAGCACTCATTGATTTCTCAGACTGAGATCAATGTTTTGGTTGTTTTTAATCAAACACTTTATTGTAATCCACATGATTTTTTTTTATTATTATTATGTATAGCCTAACTGTACTCAGAATGAATTGATTGAACATTTATGATTGTAGGTTGCAAAGACCTTCTGCTTTTATATTAATTACATTTTCTATGAATAATTGTAAGTATTCCAATGCACATAATTCAGGTTTTTTTCATGAACCACATAAAACGTAAAATAAAAACAACAGTCATTTATTGTTCATTTGAGAGCAATAAAGTTACTATTTCAACAAAGTCCAATGAAGTCCAATGTGAACTTTGAACCCAGTAGATGATGCAGCCCTAACGTCAACATTTCATTGGGAGAGAGCGCCATCAGTCACAATTGCTGCATCATGATTGGTCATTGATTGGCACTAAGTCTGACTGACGTGAAGCCTTACGTTAACGGTTGGAGTGCGCCAGTGCGGGAGCCATGTGCGGGAGGCAGAAGGGGAAAAAAAGAGAGATGGAGGCAGAAGGAACCGTTACGGGACGTAAAAGAAGGTAAGCGATATCTTTGTAAAGCGTAATTTGGGTAAAACTTTGCAAACATTTAGGTGGCGAGTGTTTATGTTGGTTGAGATACTTTTTTCGAAGAAACTGGTCGGCACATGCGGCTAATAGTGAAGCTAACTTAGCTAGTGAGGCCTGGACCACACGTGGCCATGAACTTATTATGATTAACTGTTAGCTAAAGTTAACTGGTTAATTTATTGTGGTAATATCTTTATGTAAAGAATATGCTCTTCGGGATTTTTTTTCACAAACAATGAAGTGAGTAAAATAATACTGAACTCCATTGAAAAAATCTTCAAATTAACACGACGATGATTGTGATAGATTGCCTGCTAGCTGGTCATTTAGAAAGGAGTCCACATTTACCTACAAAATATGTGCCGAACAAGGCTTGTTGTAATGGTGTTTAAAAGGGAGTTCTGCAGGCAGCTGGACAGAGTTCAGCATAGATCCAGCACACACCTCCAGCATCTCAGAGCAGATCATACTGCTTATTGTTTCATGACTTAAACATAATTTTATATACGTATTCATGTGTTCATAATTAATTCTTCAGAATTCTGTGGGTGGTTAATCATATTTTATTATATAATTAGCAAACAAGACAGCAAGTTTGATTTGGTGATCAAATCTTAACATGATGTATGGCATTTTTGGCAATTAAGATATTTGCATTGGAGCCTCATGCATATTTAAAGTGCTTGCTGTGGACAAAATTGTTAGGCTATGTGTTGAAATTTAAGAGGATATATCCTCTTAAAGACCATGTTTTTCAGTTCCTGAGTTGTCTGGTTACAGTAACACATCTCTGTATCCAAATGTTTCAACAAGTTGCTGTACCAAATTATGAGATATAATGACATGATAAAACTAGTAACTAAAATAAGACATTGAACCACCTTTTTAAATAATTAAAATATTGTATTTTTATGTATTTAACAGAATGGATGGCCCAGCAGGAAATACCAAGAAAGAGATGCCCAAAAGAGCGCGAAACCCACCGAAGAAGATGTGTTTTTATGAACCAGACCCCGGCTCACCCAAAGATGACTCAGATGGTAATTAATTTCACTACATGGCTTAGCTAATTTTTGGCATGATTGTCATTTCTAACTTACTATGGACACTATAAAAACAAAAATCTTTGACAGTCTCTGGTCTCTTATCACTTGGATTATTATTATCTAGGCTATATATTGGCAAACTTCAGCTGCAAACATTGATTTACAGGATTTTTTAAAAAGAAATGTCAAGAAAGGTGAGAGTAACCCCCACTTGAAACTGTATGCATTTTAGTGACAGAATTTTACAACTCTATTGGTCAAATTATCACTACATTTGGGGCTGGGAAATTGATTTAAACATTTTTTATTTAAATAAAATAAAATTCTCTCATCAGAAAAAGTAGCAACTTTTTTCCAGGATAGGACATGAAATTGAAAATAGGTCTCTAATTGTTGATACCTACAGAAACTCCGTTGCCGCTTTATTGTAGATTATAGAATTTAATTCTTTAAAATGTATTGACAATGTAGGATATATGGAGGGTAATGATTCATGACCAGTTATGGTCACTATTCATAAATTATCGTATTATCAAGTTATTGATTAATCATATAGGGTTAAACAAAACCTTGGGGCATCACCTTCCTGAAGCTATGTCCTTGGGAGGCGAAAGGAAGCTGAACAATAATTGTATAATTAAGCAATATCACACGAGAGGGAGTGCTGTTGTACTGTATATCAGCACGGGTGTGATAATCACACCTGTAAATTTAGATTTTGGTACAAAGAAAGCTAGGTTATTAAAATAACACACACACACAACACAATGTAAACAAATAGTACGATCTTAAGTTGTTACAGCCTAACCTGAGCAGCGGTGTTCTGACGTCGGTTCTTCGTCTAGCTTGATGGTAGTTACTTCTTGCTGCACCGTGACTAAGGTTTTAGCAGCTGCTATCTGGCTTTTATCTACAATTTATGTTGGCGGACTTACAGGCGTGTCTGCCTGAGGAAAGGTGTTTCCGTTATCACCCGCTGTCATGTCGCGTAGCGATTTATTTGCACCACTAGATGGCAGTACGAGACCACGAATGAATGAGAGGGAGCAGTTGCATATATCACAGTGTCTGCATGAAAGACAATAAAGCTTAAAGGACAATTCCAGGCAAAAACAACCATGGGCCATATTTTCCAAATATTTTACCTCTAGAATAATGAATGTGCAGATTTTTCTCTCAATGTCTCCTGTTATCTAGCAGATCTCTCTGTCCCCACCTCCTAGCAGCAGCAGAAAATGGAGGTAGTGCGTTCTACCGCCGTTTAAGCTATTTGCAACTCACACACCACCTTTTTTATTCCACAGACAACAGCAAATAGTTATACAAACATGCAACCAGGTGTTTGTTTACCTGGAGGAGGCGGACATCTTGGAGAAATTAGTAATAATAAACGCATGCATAGACTCGCGGGAATCTTGTTGATCTTGTTGATAATAAAATGCATACAGTAATCATTAAATAATGAAATAGAACAAAAACAAAGTGAAAAGATAGAATACAGAGTGCATGATTCAAATCAAATACATTGTTATTGTAAAGTGTCGCATGAGTGAAGAAGTGTGAAGCAAATGCAAAAAGAATAAAGTTAATGCTAGTTGAAGGCTAATGTGAAGAGATTAATTTGTATCACTTCTAAGTCTAAGATGATTAGAATTGAGACCAATAAGATATAGTAGCATGTTTAAGATTGATTTTTAGCCTGTACTGGTTTACTCAAAATCTCCTTTTATTTACTCTGTTCATTTTCAGGACTTTTTGTATTTTTGACCTTTGAAGACGGATACACGGCAAAGATTTTTAATGCCTGTGATATACTAAGCAAAGATGATAAACCCACCACCTGCCTTAGAGATCTGAAGCCAGGGGAAGAAGTACTTGCAAGATGGTCCGACAACAAGTTCTACACCGCCACAGTGGACTTCGTTGGAACAGTTAAAAAGACAGTGGATGCCAAGAAGGCCACAAAGAAAGACATGAAAAAAAGAGATGCAGCTGCTCAACGATTTTACAACCTTCCATCACTACCTCAAGCAGGTCAGTCCACCTCAGTACAGGATCATCCAAATACTGTGGACCACAACGTCATCCAGCCTCCAACTACCTGGCCAGTGTACCAACCTCCACCTACCGAGTCATCTTTACCTATCCAGCCACAGCACCAGCCTGTAACTGCCTGGCCACAGTACCAGGTTCCAGTTTCCCAGTCATCGCCACATACGCATCCACCTGTCCAGCCGCTCCACCAGTATGCACCCACTCTGTCTCCAGTCACACATTGTTCCAACCTTTCGCAGTATCCAAAGCATCACCAATCTCACACGGCACTGCCCACATCTTCAGACCTGTCAGCACAACCTGTTTTGGTGGATTTGGATCACCAAAGACAGCCACCAGCTTCGACTGTAACACCCAAAGAAAGCTTTCTCAAAATGTTGTACAGTCCTGGTAAAAACCAAAAACCTGCTGTTCTTGGGGACCAGAGCCAGCCTAGTACGTCTGAACATGAGACTTCTTCATGCTCGTCATCTGCAGATACTTTCATCATTGAGCGTGATCCACTTCCAGAATCTGGAGAGCCAATTTTCAGTTTCCCTGAATCAAGAGAAGACAGATCATGGAAGCCATGCAGGGCATGCGAGGCAGAGGTGGACAAATTAGTGGAGGAGAAAGCCAAACTGCAGGATGTGCTGTGCAGTATGAGTAAGTACATTTTGTCTCTCTGTTGCAGTTAATTGTTCCTTTAACACTATTACTTTTTTCTCTCACAATTTTCGTAATGTACCAAATTAAACTAAAACTTAAAAGCTTTTAACAATTTGGTAAAAAATCTTAGCCCATCATGAAATCTCTTGATTTTTTTTAAAAACTAGTCTCATCCTTTTCTTTAGTTTATTTTTGCTTCTGTGTCCCTGTAAGGTAATTCATATTTTATGTCACAGGTGGTGAGCTCCTCGAGGCATTAAAAAGCTTTCTGGACAAAGTGGAACAGATCCAACCTCAGGCTGGTGTTGGGGCTCCAAAACACAGATCTGGGAAGCAAGAGCTGTATCCAGAAAGTGGCCTATTCGTGTCTTCCACCCGCCTGGCTGCAATACATGCAGGAGCAAAGAAGGACTGCCTCAGATTGTTCCATCTTCTTTTTGATGAGTTTTTTACTGCAGAGGAGTGCCGAAATGCTGTGGCCTTTGGGAAGCACGGGAAGGTGCCAGATGGGAAGACAGTCCTGGATAAGTTCAAAGTCAATGGGATTCTAAGTAAGTACATTGCTCATTGTTAACAATTTATGGAAATATGGAAAGGTTGTGGAAATCCATCAGTAAAAATACATAACATAAAGAAGCACAAATTATTTTCAAAAATGAATTTGTTGTAATTCTACTTTTAATTTCTAGTTTGGTTTCCCCTCTTTTTTCTGACCCTTCTCACATTCATCACAATATCTGGCCACATTTGGCATAGTTTCTGAAGTGTTGGAACCCCATGTATCACATAGCTACATTTAATGTTTTGATTGTTTCAGTGACCTCACAGTTTTGATGAATTTCCTCGTGTGAACCATAGAGATATTTCAATGTGAATTATGTGACATCTGGATTAAAAAAAACTCTCAATACTGTCATTGTAACTGCTGTTACATTATGACATTTGTAATTTGTGCTTTCTTTTCTCTGTTTTTCTTCTTCTTGCAGCTTACATCATGCGCTGTAGTACCCTGGATGGATGGACACCGGTGGGGAAAAGTAAGGTCAAAAAAGCCTTCATAAACAAATGCCGTATCAGGGCCACAGCACTGTAAAGCATTGCAACCTTCGTTGAAATGTCCATGTTCAAAAAAAGGCCCTTTTAAATATTGTTTTAAATGCTGTGCAATGTTGTGCAATGTGCACTGTAAAGTTATGTCATTATTACAGCTACTTGAAACACAGCATCAGGGCCACAACACTGTAAAGTATGGGATGTGGCATACTGATAGACATTGTTGAAATATCCATGTTCAAAAAAAGGCCCTTTTAAATGTTGTGCAATGTTGTGCAATGTGCACTGTAAAGTTATGTTATTATTACAGCTACTTGAAACACAGCATCAGGGCCACAACACTGTAAAGTATTGGATGTGGCATACTGATAGACATTTGTTGAAACAACCATGTTCAAAAAAAGCCCCTGTATACAAATGCTGCATGAGGGCCTTAAAGTGATAGTTCACCCAAGATTGAAATTTCACTCATTATCTACTCACTCTCATGTGGACTAAGGGCTGGGAGAAGTTTCAGAGTCCTCCGTGGCTTCTCTGAGTTACAGGGGGTCTCGGCGTAGCAGTGTATGTCCATATAACGGTTGCAAATGGATACCAACTGTCTTCGTAACAAAAAGACACACCAAAAAACATCCAAATACCTCCATGCTGCTCGTATGTAATGTCCGTCTTGTATTGAAGCCCCGAAATGCGAAACTGTCCCAAAAAGTATTAAATAAGTCTATATTTCAAGCTTGTTTTGTAGCGGAAGCTTCTTGAAGCTCCTCTTCCCAGTTTGTCAAATTTGGACAAATCAGGGTCTGTCCTCTTTCCAGGGAAGAGGAGCTTCGAGAAGCTTCCGCTACAAAATGAGCTTGAAATATAGACTTATTTAATTTTTTTCAGGACAATTTCGCATTTCGGGGCTTCAATACAAGAGGGACATTACATACGAGCAGAATGGAGGTATTTGGGTGTTTTTTGGTGTTTTTTGGTTTGTCTTTTTGTTACGAAGACAGTTGGTATCCATTTGCAACCGTCATATGGACATGCACTGCTACGCCGAGACCCCCTGTAACTCAGAAAAGCCACGGAGGACTCTGAAATTTCAATCTTTTTTTTTTTTTTTTTTTTTCAAATTTCAATCTTTAAGGCCCTCATGCAGCATTTGTATACAGGGGCTTTTTTTGAACATGGTTGTTTCAACAAATGTCTATCAGTATGCCACATCCAATACTTTACAGTGTTGTGGCCCTGATGCGGTATTTCAAGTAGCTGTAATAATAACATAACTTTACAGTGCACAATTTCAATTTTGGGTGAACTATCCCTTTAAAGTTGTAAAATGTTGTGCAATGTGCACTGTAAAGTTATGTCATGATTACAGCTACTTGAAACACAGCATCAGGGCCACAACACTGAAGTATTGGATGTGGCATACTGATAGACATTTGTTGAAATATCCATGTTCAAAAAAAGCCCTTTCAAATGTTGTTTTAAATGTTGTGCACTGTAAAGTTATGTTATTATTACAGCTACTTGAAACACAGCATCAGGGCCACAACACTGTGAAGTATTGGGTGTGGCATACTGATAGACATTTGTTGAAACAACCATGTTCAAAAAAAGCCTGTGTTTACAAATGCTGCCTGTATTAATGTTATTACAGCTACTTGAAATACTCACAATACTATACTTTGAATAAAGATTCAGATTACTCATTGCAAAAGGGAAATCAATTTGTCTGTCAGCTCATTTGCTATAGAATTATAAAGCCTGGCTGTTGGTGTGTGTGTGTATGTATGTATGTATATATACATGTATGTATGTATATATATATATATGTATATGTATGTGCTTCAGAATGTTTAGTTGCTGCAGTATTTGTAAGGTGTGTGCGTGTGTGTGCGCCATATTGCTCCATTGTAGCTCCAGTATTGCTCCATTGTAGCTCAAGTATTGCTCCATTGTAGCTCCAGTATTGCTCATTTTCTTCTCCAAGGAGAAATAAAGGAGCCATTAAAAACACTGAATTGAGATTAGCAAGGTATCTCCCTTAAGTCTCAAGTATGACTCCCTCTAATTACTCTGTCTCACCTATTGCTCCTAGTGAATTTTAGGAGAAACATATGAGAAACATTTGAGTCAAAATAGAAACTAAAATGAGGCTGATATGAGAATCTCAAATTTGTCTCCGGAGCTACAGAAGAGCAAGCTTTGAGCAGTAAATTTTTCCTCTGGGTGCAGCAGTGCACATCAAAGGGACACCTCCGACAATAAAATAAATAGGCTACACATAGTTTTTGAATTGTTTTTGCGCATGTTTTCATCCATAAAATGACAAAAAATGAACACTAGCGGATTTCTTGATCACTATAACGAATTATTTAAACAGCATTTGTATAGAAATGATTCTGTCCCAAGCCTTTTGATCCATGTAAGCGGTTGATTAGGCTACTATATCCGTGATCACTATAAGCGGTTTCCACTGTATTGTCATTTCCATGAAGAAAGTGTTGACTGTTGTTGCCAGTGCCCTCAGATCAGGAGTGCGTTCCTCACAAAATGAAAAAGGTGTTGCCATCTCTCATGCACAGACACCAGTGGGCAATTACTGCAGTGCCTGATGAAAATCTGACTGTTTCAAAGAGTGCTGCTCGTTTTTCGTATGTGGGTAACAATATTTAACTAGGCTATGTATATATTTTTCCTAATTGGTTCAACCGCCACCCGCCCGAATCTAATTAAAATATATTTTTTGTCACGTCACCCGCCCGACCCGCGGTTTATCCGCGGACTCCGCGGTTGTGTCCGCAAACCGCACATCTCTAGTTCAAGGCAACCCGTAACTCGTGTTTTTCCGACCTGTGAGTTCACGGGTCGGAAGTTACGAGTGGCCGTTATAGTGCACTTTCACAGGCAACAGGTCAGAAAAACACGAGTTATGGGTTGCCTGGAACGCTACAAAGTCATAAGTCGTGACCTGCCTGGAACGCAGCATTAGCCAAAACGACCGGATCGCTTACTTCTGCTTTAAAAGACAATATTCACTTATGATGTAACAGTGGAATTTGACTATTCACTTATGATGTCAAGATGGAATGATATATTCAGACCAAAGGACTGACTACAGTGTCTTGTGATGTCAGAGATTAAAGACAATAACTTATGATGTCACTGTGGAATTTTAATATTCAAATCAAAGGACTGACTACAATCTCTTGTGATGTCAGAGATGAAAGACAATATGTGACCCCATCCATCAAAATGAGTCACAGTGACCCAAATTTCAAAGTTGAGATTTTGGTATCAATGGAAAGATTAGAAAATAAGCTTTAAAATGAGACCCTAGTCAAAGTCATACATTTGATGGTTTTCGAGATGTGGACATTTGAATTACGATCTCCTACTCTCTTATTCCGTTCTAAAACCTGAGAAAATAGCAGTTAAAGTTTTTGCCAGTGACTCTCTGGCATCTGTTCCTGTACCACGTGATTACACGCACCCTATACGGTCCCTTGTTGTCATAGAGGCAGCATTCAATGACCCTCGGAAAGCAGGGAATCTCACAATTCAGATGCTTTTTACAGCTCGTTTCTATCAAGGGGGCAGTTGTCGGTCTGAGAAGTGAAGCTCACTTCCGCGTTCAAAAAACTGCAATCCCCTCGGCTGTCGCTGGGGGCTGGCTCCAGAAGGGAGCAACTCCAATTGAGCCCCATGTTAAAATAGCCGATTTTACAGCTTAAAAAAACATATTTACAGCCTGGTACATTTTATTTTTTTGGTCTCAACCGATAGTTTCTACCCCCGCACACACTCTGAGGGGGGTGAATTTTTTAAAAACTCTACCGTTTTACTATTATTAGGTTTAAAGTTCTGGCCAATCAGGGCGCAGAACCGTTGAGTGACAGGTCCGGAGACCACTGCTACGAGGCCAGTGGGCGGGCTCTCAGCCGGCCAACGGCCGCACCGCTCCAAATATGGCAAGTCAAATCCAACATGGCGCGGTTCAAACCCCCGTAGTAGCGGCACAAAACAGACTCCCCCAAACCAATGGGTGACGTCACGGGTTCCAGGGTGCCATTCCGAAGGGCCGCCACTCCGAACGTTTACTTTAATTTGTCGGAATGCCGACCCTTAATTATTTATGGGAAAAGGGTGCCATTACGAACCTGAAAGAAAGGGTGCCATTCCGAACCTGGAAAAATCTTGAATGGTTTACGGCACGGAATAATAACCTAATTGCGGTGGTAGCGTAGTGGTCAGAGCATCTGCTTTTGACGCGGTGGATCAGGGTTCGACTCCCGGGGGAGATACATATTAACTGCGATTTTATTGGCCTCTACCTAACCTTTTTACTAAACTTAACCAACTCCTTTCTACATTGCCTAAACCTAACCAAAGCACAGAGCAAGGACATTTATTTTCAGCAGGAGTGCCGCGGCTGCATCAGACCATGGATGTAATGCATCAGACTCGCACCTGGGTGAAACTTTGGAGGCGGAGGGGGAGGGGCCGGTCGGGCGCTGTCCCCGCGGCGCGTCGTGTCAAGCCGGGCAGGAAGTCAAAACCACGAGAGAATCCGGTCAATTTTCAAAATAAAACACATTCGGAACGGCGGCCCCTCGGGAAGTTCGAAATGACGGACCTTCGGGAATTTTCGGACTGGCAGACCGTCGGAATGGCGGTCCTTCGGAATGGCGGTCGCCCCCCGACGTCACGGACGCTACGTCCATTCTTTTTACAGTCTATGGTTTCTATCATAAACGGTTCAGAAGTTGTCATGTGTTGTTGACATTTTGTAAAACATGTGCAAGCGTGTACGTTCGGGTTAGCATCGATGCTACGTTCGGTTTAGCATCGATGCTACGCTCTGTTAGCGTTGGTGCTACGCTCTGTTAGCGTCGATGCTACTCGGTTTAGCATCTGTTTCTGTATCCGTCCCTTCTCGTCATAGATGCAACATTCAATGACCGTCGGAAAGCGGAGAATCCCGCGATTCAGATGCAGTTTACAGCTCGTCTCTATCATGAATGGTTCAGAAGATATTTCATGTTTTGCACCGAAGCAATCATCATTTACGTGCCTTTTCTCAATTATCTGGACTGTGAAACTTTGGGAGATTGTTTTTGAATGTCATTGCTTTGAAAATGGGTAAAAAAAATTTTTTGATTTTCTATGGGTTTTCCATGTTATCAGCTGATTATCTAAAAATAGAACGTTGCGACTTCCGACTCATTTTGATGGAACGGGTCACATATTATCTTATGTCACAGTGGAATGAGACTATTCACTTCTGATGTCAAGGTGGAATGATAATATTCACACCAAAGGACTGACTACAGTGTCTTGTGATGTCAGAGTTGAAAGACAATATTCACTTCCCACATAGCAAAAGGAGTCCGCCGCGGACCCGCCGCGGATGTAGCGCGGCTTCCGGAACGGACCCACGAAACGGACCCGTATCGGAGTCCACTTGCACTCCGTGACGGATCCGCTACGAAGGCGGATCGCGGACCCGTCCTGGATCCGCGCTGCATCCGGTCCGCATCCGCGATTTAAATCATACCTCCGCGGCGGGTCCGTTCGGGGCCCGCAAATCCGCCGCGGATCCGCAACAGACTCATAATAACCTTCTGGCCCGGATCCGTTTGGGACCCGCAACGGACTTATAAAATACCTCTGGCCCGGGTCCGTTCGGGACACGCAAATCCGCCGCGGATCCGAAACGGACGCAAAAAAAACCTCTGGCCCGGGTCCGTTTTGGACCCGTTCATCATTTTCAAAATCTCCATAAAATAGCTTAAACTAAAACTATAACTATGCCTAGCCTAGACTTCTACACCAAGCTTAAATCTGCATTGCCTTGCATTTTTAACCCAACACTATTGTCAATATACAGAAAAGGTTGAAGTCAAGACATCAATTAACTGTACAAAATGAGGCTACAACTTCAATGAAATGTGAAGCTAAAATATCAGAAAATGAATAACTGGTGAACGACAAGAAGTTCAATACAAATATTGTTTATTCTTTTGAAGTACATGCTACTGGGGTTCTCGCGTGGATGGAGGCGGGACACGTCTCCTCGCTGCACAATCTGCCGCAAGGTGGATGGCGTGTTTGGTCACCTCGTCATCTGTGGCTGACCTGTCACTGTATTTTTTCTTACAGCACCTGTAATCAAACAGACAGATATATAGGGAGTCAAGGTCATACCATGTTTAATTTCGAGCAAAAAGAAAAAAAGACATCAAACGTTAAAAAAAAAAAAAAAAACAGCTGATCGCTTATGTGACAGGGTGAGGGTAAATAAACACAGCTGATGTGAGCGCAGACCTGTCAAAATGCCCTGTCCTGCGTCAGGTGTAACTTAATATGAACGCAGCTCAAAGCGCCTCTCACGGTGACCAAGCTCAGATAAATACATTGGATCAGCTGTAGTTTATCGCGTGTCCTCCCGCATAAAGCCGCAATATACCGGAGCTCCTAAAAAAACGCTACGTGCGGCGGAGCTGAAAACAGCTGAGTTCTCCTCTACTACAGCTGAACAGCTGACATGTGGTCAAGACGTACAGAGACCTGTCACAGTGTCACCTAAACTTCAACCTCAGACTGTCTGCTTCTCAGATGATCACACAGGGAGAGCATGAATGTGTGATGAGTTGTGTTACAGAGTCCTGTATCAATGTTTAGGCTTATTCGTCAGTGCTTTATGTTGTCATGATAATTAATAGGCCTATATGCTGAGAAATAAGATTGTAAATAAAACAAATCCTACAGGGAAGACCAATTTATGTTTAACGAATCAAATATTGTTTTGGTCATAGTAACTGATAATAAATAGGCTATGTTTAATTCTCTCTCTCACACTTTGAGAGTTTGCGGTGCTGACGAATGTAGTCCGGTTAGTTGGCTGGGGTCACGAAAATAAAGCGTTTTACTTCTCAAAACAATATGCGTTCAAAAGAGTGATACATTTGCATCACAAAACCGTTGTCCACAAAAAAGTCTGACCTCACAATCGCTTGCTGCTATTTTCTCTCCCTCCGTATCACTGCGCGCTGCCGCCTCTAGACGGCTGTGCGCATTTCCATCAGCTGTTTCATGGAGTTTATTGCTCGGATAGTTCACGTAAACATATCTGATTATGACACAAGTGATGAAGCCATCCCTTGTTTTAGCACAGAGCCAAGGGGAGACCTTTATGAACCTGATGTGATGCTGAACCTCGTCAGATGGAGTTAGAACGGGCAGACACAGAGAGGAGGGACAGGGAAGCAACAAGCTGAAGTTAGACCACAGCTGTGACAGACAGGGTGACCGGGTGATGATCAGTAATGCAGCGCAGTCCGTGATGGAAGATCAGCCGGACAAATGTACACACTATCAGGACGATTATTTTTTCTTGCCGTTATAAAATAGTGAGCCTACACACCAGCCACGTCCACTCTGTGGACGTGGCTGGTGTGTAGGTCAGCCACCGGTCAGCTGGCTCAGCTGACCGGTGGTCAGATGGTGGTTAGATCTTCACATGTTGAACAAAGTGCATCCAAACGCCAGGCTAAAGAAAGAGCGAGGATCCTCTGACAGCTGCAGGTGAGCTACACGTCAGCTGGCTGCAGAGGAGTGCTGTTCTTTTTTTTTTCCAGCAGCACCATCCTTGGAGGTGATGCACGCTGTCAGCTGGCTCAGCTGACCGGTGGTCAGATGGTGGTTAGATCTTCACATGTTGAACAAAGTGCATCCAAACGCCAGGCTAAAGAAAGAGCGAGGATCCTCTGACAGCTGCAGGTGAGCTACACGTCAGCTGGCTGCAGAGGAGTGCTGTTCTTTTTTTTTTCCAGCAGCACCATCCTTGGAGGTGATGCACGCTGTCAGCTGGCTCAGCTGACCGGTGGTCAGATGGTGGTTAGATCTTCACATGTTGAACAAAGTGCATCCAAACGCCAGGCTAAAGAAAGAGCGAGGATCCTCTGACAGCTGCAGGTGAGCTACACGTCAGCTGGCTGCAGAGGAGTGCTGTTCTTTTTTTTTTTCCAGCAGCACCATCCTTGGAGGTGATGCACGCTGTCTGTATATTTATTGGTCTGATCTTCCACCATGGACTGCGCTGCAACGATCACTCTTCTCTGCTCTAACCTCTTTCCTACAGTCTATGGAACTCCATCTGATGAGGTTCAGCATCACATCAGGTTCATAAAGCTCTCCCTTTAGCTCTGTGCTAAAACAAGGGTATAGATAGATATCAAAAGACCGGAACTATCCCTTTAATGAAAAATAAACACACACTTTGATATTAAGAGCACTACCATATTATCCTACAACTTAGCTGACTGTAAAGTAATTACAATGAGTAGATGTTTTAAAGTTTATATAAAATACGAAAGATAACATCTCAACATACTAA
The DNA here is from genome assembly GCF_045865225.1 of Trachurus japonicus. Lineage (NCBI taxonomy): Eukaryota > Metazoa > Chordata > Actinopteri > Carangiformes > Carangidae > Trachurus > Trachurus japonicus. The sequence continues at coordinate 39,126 of NW_028221340.1, read as the reverse complement.
ACCTAAGTAATAGCTACTTACCACATACTCTCTCAATAGATTCTCCGGGTCCTCATTCAGGTAAACGCAGAGGGTCTTTAGGACGCATTCTCTTCCCAGATCCACGTCGTCATCCTACGGCAGAAAAGCAGAGGAGAAGTTGTGTTGTTTGAGTTCATGTCTGTGAAAATTCTCATTTGTCCTGGTAAAAGGCATTTTTGTCTTGAAGACAATCAGTTGTTACACCCCCAACCCAGAGAATATATTTACTTCATCCATTGGTGCAATGATGCCCCCTATTTCTTTTTCATTACTGAGTAATTGTTTAAAAATAATATACATAAATGAAAAAAAAACAATAAACTCAGAAAACAACAACTGATTTAGTAATACTCACCACTACTGCAGAGCCTTTGACACAGCACCCTGAGACATGTCAAATATTGCACAGCAACTGAACACCCTTTACACTGCCACATTCACTAGAGAAAGAAAGACAAATGGAAATTGGTTTAGTTTGTGGTGCCATATTATTTTGTGTTGTAATGAAGACTGATTATTAGACATATCTCTCCAAAATAGTTTCAACAAAAAAAATGAACATTAGAATCTTAAAGGCAATAGGACTTGCAGTAATTATCTTTACTCACAATATTAAAAAAGGAATAATATCATAAAAGAAGGCCAGACAACAAATGTAGCCTACAGGGACATCGATCTGCATCACCTGTTACAACAGAGCTGCGCAAAAGAGAAAAAGTGATCGCCCCCGAGAGCATTGTAATCATATCGGTTAACAAGCGTTGGTTATCATCAGTCAGAAAAAAAATTCAAAATGTGCATCCCGAAAACCAACAAAAGCAATTGAATAGTAGGCTAATACTCACCACTACACAGCAGCACCCAGAGACATGTCAAATATTGGCCTAGCTGGAGGATTATCTGCACAGTAAAAATAGAAAAAATGTTGAAAAAAAGTCAAGTATGTGGGTGTGTAGACAACATAAACTCAAGGCAGGACATAGAAGACACAAAATAGCTAACTTTAGTTGACTTAAGCTTAGCAAAAATGACAGCCCTCACTATTTAAAAAAAAAAGTTTAAAAAAAAAGAAAAGCTGTGTGCCCGCCCCTCCTCCCCAGCGAATTAAACATAGCCTATTTATGACCAAAACAATATCTGATTATATTTGATTCATTAAACACAAATTATTGGTCTTTCCTGCTTGATTTACAATTTTATCTTGTTTCTCAGCATATATTAATCATCATAAAGCACTGACAAGCTTAAACATTAATATTGCCAGTGTGCATGGCATGTGTGAGTGTGTTTGTACTGCTGCTGTAACTTGTGAATTTCCCCTTCGTGGGATGAATAAAGGCAGAGGGAGTGCTGCTGTACTGTATATCAGCACGGGTGTGCGGCCTCGTGCCTACTACGACCGAATCACACCTGTGCTGATGTGTACAACAGCGCCGTTAGCCGCTCGGCTAGCGAAAAGTCACGGAGAATTACGACATGAGGAGCAAAGAGAGGCTTAAAAAAGTCATTCTAAACTCCGTAACGTTGGAGTTGGTTGCCCTCTTCATAAACATTACGGTGTTTTTTATTTTTTAAATAAAAGCCGAGCGGCTAACTAGCCGGCTAACTAGCCGCTAACGGCTAGTTAGTTTTAAAGAAAAGAAAATAATTATTTTAAAAAAAAAAACACCGTAATGTGTATGAAGAGGGCGACTCGTAATTACTGGGAGTCGGAACACCGGGCATAGCCTACTTAAATCGAGGAAATGGGAGGTCGAGGTCGGAGAAATAGCAGCTAAGTTACCGTATTTCCTCTAATAGAGGCCGAGGCCTTTATTTACTTTAGCTGCCCAGGGGAACCGGCCTGTATTGGAGACCGGCTTATATTTGAGAGAGGCTATTATTTCTTCCTCTGTTTCATGCTGGTGCTCAAATTTGACAGTTACCGTGCTCAGTTTTCATTCTGCCTACAATTAATTATATTTTTTTACACATTACTGTAGCAGGTACCGCAACAGCAGCGATCAGCTGGACAGGATTAGGCTAATAAACGCTGGAGCACAAGTGACCAGTTTTGTCACAGATCGGGTAGCGTCGCAAATCGGGTAGTGACACGCCATGCTGCTAAAGCTCTCTTCGGTCGAGTTGTCAGTGACTGTTTCCTTGAAGCGTGGGTTCATGTGGCACTTCAGATCTAGCTACTGCCATCTGCTGGCACTTGTGGGTTACTGCATCCGTGTTTGGCCGCCTGAGACCAGTGCATCCACAGTGACTGAAATTCAGGTTTTTTCTGTTTGTTTGTTTTTTTCCCATTGACCCGGCCTGTATTTGGGGCCGGCCTTTATTTGTTCGTGTAAACCACGCCCCCGGCCATTATAACAGACCCGGCTATTAAATAGATACCGGCTACTATTAGAGGAAATACGGTACATAAGTTACCGCTAGCATAGGCTAACGTTACACAGCATAACAGCTGCGATACATTAAAACAGATAACCATAACGTTACCAAATAACAATGTGTGTTTTTTTAGTCACACAACCACAACATATTCTCCCGAAATTGCTATCCCATTTTAAAACAAAATAGCTACAGACGTGCATCATCACATCTCAGCTAGAAGCTAACCTAGCCTGTTGCACAAAACTACAAAAGTTCTAACAGTGCTAATATCAAACAACGTCATTACAAGCATTAATATACATGACGATTAAAAACACAAAGGCCAATGTTTACTGTGAATGTCGCAATACATCAATAAATCAATAAACTTACTAGAGGCTTCAGCACAACCGTGTCCCAGCAAAGAAAGATGACTCCTCTAGTCTCGGCTCGGTGTGGACTACTGTGGTCGACCGTTACAGTAAAGGCGCGTCCGTGTCCACACGTCCGACACGGGTCCGTTCGGGATCCGCTGTTTGACGGTAGAATAACGGCTCTGCCTGGAGGCGGGGCTGATCCTCTAGGCGGCGGCCAAACGAATGTGACAGTCACGTGGGTTTGGTGACTTGAATGCGGATCCGCGTCGGAGTCTCCTGCTGTGTGGGTTATGATGTCACAGTGAAATGTTAATATTCACACCAAAGGACTGACTACAGTGTCTTGTGATGTCAGAGATTAAAGACAATATTCACTTATGATGTCAAGGTGGAATTAGACTATTCACTTGGGCTCTATTTTCCTGGCGCAACTCAGGGGGGCGCAGCGAGGCGAAACCTGGCGCAGTGGTATTTTCCTCCAGTGCAACAACGTGCGCAGCGGATTTGATAAATTGGCAGACTGCTGTGCGCCGAGATGGGAGTGGTCGTGCAGCAGGGGGAGGCGTCAACAGATTCACCTTGGCGCAGTGACAATTTGTTGCCAATAGACCGCGCCGAGAGTGCGCCGAAAGCTCGCCAGCTCCAACCTGAGGCCTGTACCACGAAGCGAGCTCAGCCTACCCGGGCTTACTAGCAGCCTATCCAGCTGAACCTATCCACAACACTGTCACTCCGGATCAGCGGTACCACGACGCTGGTTATCAACTCGGTAACTCAACCCGGGCTTGTCTTGCTGTGAATCTGTGAACGTGCACGTATAAAGGGCAGCTGACCAATCACAACCATGAGCACCGACGCGTCAGAGAGAAGCGAGGTGAGCGCACCGGAGCGCACACTCCTGTGAGGAAGAAGAAAAGAAAAGAAAAAAGAGAAGCCCGCGGTCGTGGCCCGACCTGAGTTATTAAATGTTTAATCAGTGCTGATTAAACTTGTAAATGAATTCTGCTCTGGATCCGATTCTTTCCTTATATTCTGACTCTTTTAAACAGGAACAACAGAACCATTTTATTATAGACTATATATTTTCCATCTTTGCTGAGCATAAGATTTGTTCTGAATTAAATAAAAGCCTGTCCTATAGACGCGTGTCTCTCTAGACGGGTCCGCTCAGCACACACCCTCCCCCCAGAAAAAAAAAAAAAAAACTATTGTCAGAAGTCCGGGCAATGAGAACCGGCAGCCTACCTCTCCTATGGATAATCAGCGTGATAATCCAATGGATTTGATCTGTCCCGGAAAATCCGTTGTTGTGATAGACTCATGTGTTTTCATAATGTATCATAAAGTGGATACAATCACCGCAACTCTGTCCGGAGCTTCACTACTTTTATTTCTGTCTCCGTGGTAACAGTAACACTACAAGGAGGATTTCAAAATAAGGGCACACGTTGTTTTAAACATCATAAAACATTACAGCCATATCGCTCTTCTCACTGTCTGGGCTCCAGTTACCGGTGAGAGGACACGTGTCATTATTCCCATACAGGTGATTGGCCGGTGGGTGGAGCCATTTACTGGATTCAGATCAATCCTGAAAGCTACCCTGCCCCGGAGCAGGTTTGCCGTTCAGAGTAAGTTACCATGGTAACTCACCTCGGTAAGAATGAATCCAGCTTCGTGGTACCGGAAAGCCAGGGTTAACCCTGAAGTTACCTCGCTAAGACAGTGATCCTGCTTCATGGTACGGTCTACTCTCACGCGACCATAACAAATAAAACTGAAAACAAATAAACTATCATCTCTCACAGCAAACCACAATCAGCCTCGGCATCAGATAGTGAGCAGATATTCACATCTCCCATCTCAGGTAAATTCTAAAGAAAAAAGAAAAAGAGAGACGCTCCGTGATGCCTCCTTTACGCACAGCTGTTTGTTTATGTTGTGATCTGTGCACACGGGTTTAAATATAGGTTACTAAATATGAGTGTCTTTATTAATGGAAAAGGTGTGTGTGTGTGTGTGTGTGTGTGTTTAGTTTTTTGTTTTTTTTACTGGGCAACAGCTCTCAATATGTCAGAGAAAACCTGAATAACATCATAACCTCCTCCCAGACTACTTTTGCATCATCAGCCCGTGAGGTCTGTTCGCGCGACCATATATTCGGACACTACGAGCTTGGACCGGACCAGAACATCAGTTTCCTCCCGTCTCACTTGCTGTGAGAGATGATAGTTTATTTGTTTATTTGTTTTCAGTTTTATTTGTTATGGTCGCGTGACGATGCGGCCGCTCGCAACGGCACAGTGTGTAGTGTCAACACAGCAGCAACATGCAGTTATCCATCCTCACTGTCCTGCTCTTGGGACATCCACGACTGTCCCAGTCCCTCCCTGGTGTTAATTCAGTCAGGCTGAGTTTCCATTACGCATGCCGACAGCCTTTGATCTGTCATCAGTGTGACGGGACAATCGATATAGGTATACGTGTATGTGCTGATTCAGATAGTTACAATAAATAGGGGTTATTGTGATTATTAATTGCATTTAAATGTGCCTGGAACTGTGGAAACCTGCCTGTGAGGTCTTGGTGACGTGTGCGCACTGCGAGCTGGGCAGTCAATTGCCTCCCTCTTCCACGGTAAAATCAAACTTGCGCCTTGCGCGCGGCGGATTTAAAGGAGAGGAGCTCATTTGATTGGTGATGATCTGACTCGGCTGTGTTAAATCCACTCAACGCCTTCTCTCCTCCCTCTATGCCACTTGCGCCTGTGGGAGGGAAGTAGGCGGGATGCGCCCCGCTGCGCTTCGCCGTGCAATGAAGGAAAATTGCAAACTGCTTCTGGACACTCCCCGTTGGCGAAGCGAAGGCGAAGCGCAGGGCAGGTCCGCTGCGCCTGCGCTAGTTTACGAAAATAGAGCCCGAATGTTAAAGCAGAAGTAAGTGGTCCGGTCGTTTTCGCTAATGCTGCGTTCCAGGCAGGCTTTTGAAATCGTAAATTACAGCTTCAAGTCACAACTTACGACTTTGTAGCGTTTCAGGCAACCCACTCGTGTTTTTCCGACCTGTTTTACCGGTGAAAGTCACTATAACGGCCACTCGTAACTTCCGACCCGTGAACTCGTACCAGATCGAACTGGTACGACTTCACGGTCGGAAAAATACGAGTTTCCTTGAACGCACCATAACAGTCCTCGTGGGAGCGTACCTATGTTCCCCGGGTCCTATGTTCCCGATCGGGGAACATAGGACCTTTTGTTTTAAAAAAGGTCCTATGTTCCCCGTTTTTTCCAAAAAAGGTCCTATGTTCCCCGGTTTGTATGGAACCGGGGAACATAGGACCCTTATTTAAAAAGAAGGTCCTATGTTCCCCGGCAACAGCGGGGAACATAGGACCTTCTTTTTAAATAAAGGGTCCTATGTTCCCCGCTGTTGCCGGTTGACACACACGCACGTTTTAAGACATGCGTACAGATGTGATACAGTCAGTGGAAGCTTAATAAATAAACACAAAGTCTCCGCCCCGTGTGCAGGTGTGTGTGTGTGTGTGTGTGTGTTGGCGCGTGGTGAGGGCGAGTGAGGGAGAGTTTGTTGGTCTGTCCACACGAGAGACGCCGAGGTGACCACGCCGGGGTCCGCCCGCTATTCAGACATCCCGCTATTCCGACATGTCACTATTTAGACATCCCGCTATTACGACATCCCTCTATCTAGACATGCCGGTAGTCCGACACTTTTTGATACCGCTATTCCGACACGTCTTTTTTATTTTTATTTTATTTTTATTTTTTTACAGCTGCGATACCCAGGCGCGTCTCTCTCTCTCTCTTTTCTTTTCAGCATGTCTATCACTGGTTTGATGAGGGAGTGATGTTCTTAATCTCAACAACTCAACTATCAAGCAAACAAAACTGACACACATGATAAACAAACAGAACTATGCTGCAGTTTGTTTGTCAAGTTAACCTGTGACCTTCAGCACCACGGACAGCGCCGGGGATGAGCCCGCGGAGCTGCAGCTGTGAGCGTCTGGGCTCTGGGCTCAGGGCCTGGGGCCTTATTTATCAAAACTGTAAGTAAGCAGTGTAAAACTGCTGCTACTAAATTTTTTGCTTAGGCCTACGGTGAAAAGACAGCCCAAAATATTTACACCTTTTTCAGATCTATCAAACTGTGCGTGCACAACTCTGCACCTCAACTTTGATAACTGGATCCAAGAATGGTGCGCAGTTGCGCACGTGAACACACCTCCGTCCCGGAATGCCTACACAACCATATGGTCAGCACGTGCATATTAATTAGCCATGTGCTCTGTGGAGCGACAACAAAGTGACAACGAAGACAACGGGCGGAGGGGGGGAGAGAAAGCTAGATACATGGCATCGGGCAATAAATCAGGCAAAAACCTCCCAAATCTCAACAAAAGGGAGCAGAAAAAAAGAATAATCTTATGTAATCTGCCCCTTTATTCCAGACAATCTTTTTTTCTTCTTTTACCTATGTTAAAACGATGTAAAGCAGCAGGATAAACTCAGGTGACAGAATAATAACAGTCTCAGTAGCTGCAGATCAGTGTGCGCTGCTGTGTGCTGTGTGTTTTTAAACTTGGAGGGTTTGTTTTTTCTTCTCTAATAGGTCTATGTATTTGTGTATGAGAAACAGTGTCTCAGATGAAAAAATAAAAATAAATCAGAAGGACACGTCTGACTATAACGTAATCAATCAATGTCGGAAAAGCGGAATGTTTGAAAAATAGTAAAGTGCCGCTACTCCGACAATGAAAAAAAAAATGTCGGAATAGTGGGATGCTTAAAAAATAATGTTAATGCCGCTATTCCGACAATTAGAAGTCAATGTCGAAATAGCGGCATGTCTGAATAGCAGCATGTAACCGACCACGCCAATCCTCTCCCTCGTCCCGCTTGGCTGCAGACGGACCCGGCCGTGCTGCGTCCAGACGGGCCTTTACAGGGTAACAACACACCATAAATAATCCACTATGGTGCTTTGGAATCGCCCCCACACCAGCCGTCCAAACGCCGACTGCCACGGTCCCATTAATGCACCTGTGCGCATTACGCACACAACTTACGGCAAAAAAACAAACAAAACATTCATTCATTCATTCATTCATTACAGGTCCGCACATCCCCGTGCGCAAACGCCAAGGATAATTGATCATGAAAAAAACCTGGGGAGCAAAGCTGCAAATCAACGAGCCCATAGCTCCAACAGACTATAGGCAAAACCCAGTGGATCACTACAAGTTGTTGCAACTTTGGGGAATTTCCTCCGGATAAAAAAGGCTTACAAACAGGGACCAGGACAGCTTTATAATATGCACAAAGATCCAAAGGAAACGAAAGGTAAAGAAAAAACAAACAAACAAAAAAAGCAACAGCACGAAGTAGTTAAAATGTGTGTTTTACGCATGCCTCTGTGCGTCTGCCTGTTCAGCTCCACCTACACGTAAAATGACATTTGGCTCAGCCAAGACGTCCGTTGTCTATGCTCACAACCATTACAACAAACGAAATTATTCCAAGCAAATCATTTGGTGATTTGAAAGCCTAACAAATTGACATTTTCATTCTTTAAGATGAAGAAACTTTGTCTTGAGCAAAACTTCTTTCCTGCCACTTCTTTCTGTCATTTTACTGCACGTTTGTTACCAGTTTCCATCATATTTGTATCACAATAAATCCTGAGAAAATGTTTATTATAGCAGCAAAAGGAAATGTGCAATAGTAAATCATATGCATTAGGTTCTCAAATCAGCTGTTAATCTGCAGGGAGGGCAGGAGTCATAAACTGAAAAACAAATGTGTAGACGAACAGGAGAGCTGGTAGGAAGAAAGAAAAGAAAGAGTCAGAGCGCAGCGCATCCTGTGGATAAAGATGCATCCGCCGCGATCTCCGTCTCTCTCTCTCTCTCAGTGACGCGCTGTCATTCATTTCAGCACCGAGACAGCGGACAGCGCGCTTGGTCACAGTTCAGCACTAGACAAAAGATATCAGTAGTTCACTCTGTGGCATCACAAGACACTGTAGTCAGTCCTTTGGTCTGAACATTATCATTCCACCTTGACATCATAAGTGAATAGTCTCATTCCACCGTGACATCATAAGTGAATATTGTCTTTCAACTCTGACATCACAAGACACTGTACTCAGTCCTTTGGTGTGAATATTAAAGGTGATAGCTACAATTTTAATTCCTCCTGGCCAGCAGGTGTAGAACTCTCTTGCTATCTGCTCTCGCTCCAACCTACCGTTTTACTGGCTGCCAGTTACACATGACATCAACATTCTAATGCTGTTGCCACAGAGATCATTCCATGCCGACGTTGCCAACGTAACCACATGTAAATATTTATATATTTCGGACCCGCCAAAATGTATTAAACAATTATTTATATACTATTTTTTTTTAATTCAGTAAAATGAATACTTTTATTCTACTGTCAGAGTTTAAAGGATCATAGGGCAGGATTTGTGAGAAAATACCCATGCGTTTTACGTTTTTTAAATAATAATGGGTGAGGAAGCGCTCAAAACCAAAAAGAACGAGCCCACCCGCGTATCTCTACATTGCCTTGAACGGGGTCTGTGCTGCAAAATGCGCTGCAATTCAGGGGCTGAATTTCGCGCGCTGGCCGGCGGACCTGACGTCAGCGCGTCCACGACTGCCTTCGAATGGATCAATGGAATGGAGACATGAAGAGGGCAACCGCGGCAGAGCAAGTAACAGAGTGGCGACACTCCCTGTTATATCAATCACTCTGAACCACGGTGGATCCAAATTACTGTTACTGCCCTAGACTGTAAAGGTTACTACCAGCAAACGACCCAGCACAACAGAAAGCACCCCCCCGCCGCCGCCGCTCTCTCTCCCCCTCCCTTCACACACGCACACAGCAGCAGGCAGGTCACTGACTTACACACCCTCTCCCTCATCACTACTGTCTTATTATTAGCCGTTAGCCGCAGCTAGCGGTTAAAAGCCGACGTTATAACTTCAACAACGTTATCAGGCCCATATGAAGAGTGATGTCACTTGCTTTATGGTCACATCATAATATTAATAAATACGTTAATAACATATACCAAAGTAAAATTTGTATACATGTATTAAAATGTTATTATAAACAATAATCATAATCAAATAATAATAAAAAATAATAATAATAATCAAAATTCTATTTGCTTATATATGTCATTATAATTCATTTTAACATGTCATCTTCACATTCTGGGAATGTGGTTCCAGTCTTTTGGAGCCCACAACATAATATATATATATATATTTATAGTATTTTTTTTATTTTTTATAGTATAGTATTTATATATATATATATATATATTTATAGTATTTTTAGAATATGTGTCTAAAAATGTTTTTGCTCAGTTCATGAAAACAATGGTGCATAAGAAGGATCAACTTTGCATCAGTACTAACTCAAATAAAGTAAATCCAGTTGGTCGTCATGCCACTGGTTTTGGGACGTCTCTGTCCGCACTCAAATCCCCCATCATGCACCGCTAAACATGGAGGCAGCACACAAAGGATTTTGGGGAGTTAACCTCCTGCTGCCTCCATCACACGCTTCCAAATATAAACCTGGAAACAGAGTCTTTGCAGGAATCCTATTATCTCACGTATTATGTATTTAAAATCCTTCCTAGACTTGTTCTTTATCTAAAGTCTCTTTCCCATTAAAATGCCACAGTGACGCCTCAGTGGGGTTTCTGGCACACTGAGCTTATAGGCTGAGTAAGGTGCAGCTCAATCAAAACATTTAAATACCAAATTTAATGTGCTGCTGAATCACTCCTGGTTCTGCCTCATGCATCAAATTAATATTTAGACAAGTATTAGTTTGTCTGCCATATAGTGTGACCTTTCAAACCAATTGTTGGACTGTGAAGGGGACATAATAGCTTTCCTAACCATGGAAATGTGGGTGAGATTAGTGTGTGTATGTGCACTTGTGTGTGTGTGTGTGTGTGTGTGTGTCGGGGGGGGGGGGGGGGGGGTTGTGTTTTGTTTTAAACAAGAGTAACATCAGTGAAGGGTTGTTGAGCTAGGAGACAGGGTATCCCAGCTGCCATCACACCTCCAGACCTGCACACACACACAGATACAGACAAGGCCTGGAGCTACACATACATCACACCGACCGAGGGTTTCATGAGTGCACAAACATGGACACATCCACTGGGAGCTGAGCAGCATATTTAACAAATGCAGAGCAAACTAATATCAGACTAATACAAAGAAATGAAACACATGATCCAGCTGCAGCTACCACATGCAGGAACCCCCATCATTAGAGCACTGCCTGATCTGACTATAATTACATTTGTGTATAATGTGTATAATGTGCGTTAACACTTTGACGTCTATCTCTAAAACGCATTATAACCATACTTATAATGAGTTATAATGCAGTAATAGCACAGTATAACTGTAGTTATAAACAATCATAAATGATTATAATGCTTTATAACAATAATCATAACACACTATAAAGCATTTTATCATGACTCATGAGGTCAGGTATTATAATACCAGACCTTATACCTTTGTTACATCCAGGCACACACACACATACACACACACACACATGGACAGAGCACACACCATGCACATACACACAGGGAGAGAGAACACACACTATGCACATACACAGCACAACATCCCTCCATAACAGAATAATTGTTCGTGTGTATGTGACATGTAAATAAATAAATAAATAAATATACCTATCTCGTGTGTACGTGACATGTAAATAAATAAATAAATAAATAAATAAATATACACGTAGCCTAAATAAAGCAGCAACAACCCTCCTTTGTTAAGTGCTTCTGAAGCTCACGAGCCATGAATCTGCCTACGTGACAAGACAACAGCGGGAAAAACAAACCCCGCGAAAAGGCTGTTGTGTGTAGAGGATCGCCATTGTGGGTTTGCATTCGTAGATTGTGAGTAGAAGTAGTAGGCTAGTTTAGTATTACCAGAGACGTTCGGTATTACCACCGTCATGTACCAGCAAGTGTTGCTCGCTGTCGCGGTCGGTATTCTTTACCGGGAGGCAGAGGAGGAAGCTGCCGAGCTGAGGGGGCGTCTTCAGCGGAGGAGAGCCAGGATGAGGAGGAGGAGTCTGGAGAGACGTCGCGCTATCCTAGCCTTTGCTGGATTTGTAAGTTATCTTTTCTTCACGATCACTTGGTTTTTCATTCATATTAAAGTTAACAAAACAACTATGGTACGGTTTAGAAATATTAACACCGGTGTATAAATATTAATGTATGAAACAAGATTAACAAGGTCCGTCCCAAACTGTGTAGTAATAGTAACGGTAGACCCGCCCCTTTCATTCATAAATTTCCTACTACTCATTCATACAATTTGACATCTGATACCTAGCACCACCTACTGGTGAAATCGTGGGGGGACCCAACAATTACAGGTGAAATAGAGGAGCATATTACGTTGTACAATTTATTTATTTCTGATATATCTGATACAAGTCTGATAAGTCTTGTGTAATAAATCAAGTGAAGCTCATTTGTATAGAACACAAAACATGAATTAAGTTTAATGAGAACTGAGCAAAGAACTATAAATACATTTTCAAGCAAGTCATAAATAAATAAATAAATAAATACATTCAAATATTATTTCATTGTTTTACTAATTAAATTTTTTTTTAATTTCATTACAGGATCATTCTCCTCGAAGGTATGCCCAGGTGAACAACACTGTGCCCATCCTCTGCACCTTCTTCTCCGAGGAGGCTGACCTGAAACCAGCCTTCAGGCTGTCAAGGGAGACCATCCATCTGTTGGTCCAGATGTTGCCCCGGCTAAAGCCACATGGCTGGAGCCATGAAATAGAGGTGGCCGTCTGTCTCTACTGGCTGGCATGTGGCACGTCCTACCGGGTCACGGCAGACATATTTGCCATACCAAGAGCCACAGTTGCCAGGGTCGTCCACACTTCTGTTGAGGCCATGATGGGCATCATACACAGGGCTATCCATTTCCTCAAGCCTGAGGAGATGGAGGAGGTGGGAGCAGGTTTCGCTCGGCTGGCCGGGCATGAGGCTTTCCATCGTGCCGTTGGAGCCATCGATGGATGCCACGTCCGTCTTGTGCCACCTGCGGAGCAGAAGAAGAGCTACATAAACCGAAAGCTGTTCCCATCTGTGGTTCTTCAGGGTGTGTGTGACAGCAACGGTGCATTTCTTGACATTTACATCGGCAACACGGGGTCAGTGCACGATGCCCTTGTCCTCCGGAGGTCTCCTATGTATAAGGAGTCCCTCTATCCACCGGCTGGCTTCTACCTCCTGGGAGACGGGGGGTACCCTTGCCTGCAGCATCCGGTGGCCCTCATCACTCCCTACCGTCAACCTGTAGCAGGTAAGAGAATACATTATTTATTACAGTTGTTACTTTGAATTTGAATTCCTGGATGTATTCTACATTACCTGTATTTTAATCAACAGGCCAAGTTGAGGCCCGTTTCAATAGGCATCACGCCAAGGCCCGAAACATTATTGAGCGGACCTTCGGGTTGCTCAAAACCCGCTGGAGAGCCATCTTCCTCCGGGCTTTGGAGATCCGGGCTCTGTTCGCCCCCAAGGTTGTCGCAGCATGCTGCATACTGCACAACCTCTGCCTGTTAGCCGGTGACCTGCAGGAAGAGGAGGAGGCAGAGGAGGATGACGGGGAGGATGAGGAAGCTGGGGGAAACGCTGCGGAAGACCAGGAGCTGTCGGGAGCCAATCTCAGAGGCCGACTTGCTGCCCAGGTGTCTGCCCCTCAAGAGCTCCCGGCTTGTCTGAGGGAGCACGATTATTAAGGAAAAACCCCAAATTATAATCAGTTCAGTAGTTGTAATGTTAATGTTAATTGTAAATATTGTTTTGTTGATTTAAAATGATTGTATAAATAGTGTATCAATGATTGTGTTAGTTTATCTTAATTAAAAATGATTATGTATATAGTTTATCTTGATTAAAAATATAGTTTATCTTAATTAAAAATTATTGTGTGTATATATTTCATCTTAATTAAAAATGATTTTATAGTTTATCTCAATTAAAAATTATTATATTATGTATATAGTTAAACATATAACACCTGTAAGTAAAGTCAACCTCCCATCAGATTTCAGTTTCAGAAGCATTCTTTGTTGTGACCACGTTACAAGCCTTGGTGCCTCGAAGTCTAAACACCTTACCTGCATATTACCACTTCATTCAGCCTGTGCATATTCTCATTTGTCCAGGTCATAGTTATCTCAAAGAAATTTAAATCGAAAGGCAACTGGACTTGGTTATTTGTCTAGGAAGACACTTCATTCACAACTGATAAAATACTGTACAGGCTGACACTCAATATTCACAATATTTAATTGACTCTTCACACAAAACAATAAAACATCAATTAAGAACTACATTTAAAATAACTACATTTAAAATAACTATAACTACTTCTATTAACAATATTTACATCTTATCAACAAGTCTCTCAAAAAGAGACAGAAACTTCTCAGCCCTCTGAGCTGCTGCCCTCTCCCTCTCCTCTTCCCTCGCCTCTGCCCTCTTCTCCCTGTCTTCCTCTTTCTCAGCCTGCTCTTTAAGGAAGTCCAGCAGCTGCCCACTGGCCCTGGCCCTCTTGGGAGCTGGTGGTGTTTCCCCTTCTCTGGGGGGGGCAGAGGACGGGGGGGTGACAACGCCACCTGTAGTGGGGGTCAAATTAGCCGCAACTACCAGGGGCGGACTAATGGAGTGCTGCCCCCGGAGTGCGGCATCCATCTGACCATACCATGGCCAGGTGGCAGCTGTCACCCCTCCCGCCTCCACCCCTTTCCCTGTTGGTGGGTCCCTAAGCTCCTAAAAGATAACAATTCACTGAATGAATGTTGCCATGTCCAACTTATTTACTGAAAAGTGGATAGAATGGTGGTACCTTGTACTTTTCTTTTAGGTTGTTCCATTTTTTCTGTGCCTGTTTTGGGGTGACAGGCACACCACTGTCTCGCACAAAGACTCTGGATAAAGCACACACATTCACACAAAGAAGGGCAAGTTAGACATATTACTACACATTAGTGTTGCACCGATACCATTTTTTGGCCCCCGATACCGATACCGATACCCGGCTGTGCAGTATCGGCCGATACCGATACCATACCGATACCACGCCGTTTGAAAAAAAAAAATATATATATACAAGCTTTTTTTCTTCTAATACTAAAGAACTGCATACTCACTTGGATGTAAAATCATTGCTATCATGGCTTGGTCAGGAACTGCTTAAAAACCTTTGTGAAACAGGAAAAAAGACTAATACACAGTGAATCCAGAAGAACTTTTTTATTGCCTACCTGTTATGGGTGACAATAATTGAATATGCCAAAATAGTGCAATATCCATGTAACATGTAAAATCGTAGTGCAACAAAAAGTTAAATTAAATTAAAATAAGAAATAATATACATATGAGGTAGAGAGTGCATGGCATTAAGGCCTATCTGAGAACAAATCAGAATTGCAATAAGAAATTACTTCCTCCTGTAAGGTCTAGGCTGATGTGCACTCTAAGTGCAGCCAGGGAAAATAAATAAAATAAAATAAATAAAAGGTGTCCTATGACAACAAGTTACAACCCTAGTAGTCCTCTTAAGGATTCAAGTCTTTGGGGTTCAAGTTTAAGTACATTGGCAGGTTTTTCTTTAAGAAGATGAGTGTTTCGACTTTATCTCCTAACAGCCTATTCCTCTTCTCATCAAGTATGTTGGAAGCTGTGCTGAAAAGCCTCTCACTATCTACACTAGTGGAGGGAGCGCAGAGAAACCTGGCAGCAGTAGAAGCCAGGGAGGGGAACCGTTCTTTATTCTTTCCCCAGTACTCGAATGGGCTCTCCATGCGGTGGATGGTTTTCTCTGCCAGATATGTCTCTATCTGTACCTGTGTAGCTGTGCTACTAGTCCCACCTTGTTCAGCATCATACTCTTGCAGGACTTCCTCATACAGCCCCTTGAAGCAGCTCTTGCTACTTGTGTTCGACTCTGCTTCCATCCGTGGGGCCTTACTGGCTGGGTCTGCCGCCTCAGTCTGCAGTGATCTAGACTCCTCATTTTTCTCCACCTCTTTGGTCAGTGCACTCTTTGCAAGCTTGCTGCTTTCTGCACTTGTGAAGTATCTGCAGTAACATAGTAAACAGAATACATGTGTTGAATAAACAGCATATTTCCATAGTTCTTTGTGCTGGTGAGTGAGACATGGGCTAGTTTATCACATGAATGTGTATTAATAATATGCATTTGTAATAAAGCAAGGTGCAACATTTGGATATCAAAAATATTATATTCTGTGATTCTAATTCATATAATTCAAGAAGATTAGCCCACTCTAATCAGTTGTTGTGATTTGCAAGTGTCGCACACACAGTGACATCATTAACCAGTCACAGTACAGTCCACATGATACAGAGGCTAGCATAACATAGCTGTTAGCTCATATGCTATTGTATTTAGCGCTGCATTTACTTATACACTAACACAAAATGTTTAACTTTACACTTAACAGCACACAATTGGACATACCTGTCTTTGTAACGCGGGTCTAATACGGTTGCAACAGCGTACAGGGGCTCCTCCTCAACGGTCTGGAATCTTGTGTCCACAGCTGATAGAAGCGTTGCCTTCATAGTTTTTATCCCGCTGTCCTCTGTGGTCTCTTTGGCCAACAGTCGCTTCAGTACAACGACCGAGGGAATTACCTCTGAGGCGGTGGAGGTGGCGAAGCTGATCTGCTTGGTGATCTCCTCAAATGGAGCCAGGAGTGTGTTTACTTTCTCCAGCAAGGTCCAGTCGTTTGCGGTCAGGGTCGCTGGCAGCTGGTGGTTAGCCGCGTAGACTGAAATAGCACTTTTTTGCTCCAGCAGGCTTGCTGTCATATAGAATGTACTATTCCAGCGGGTTGGGACGTCTTGGATTAGTCGTTTGACTGGCATTCCCAGTCCCGTCTGGACGGTTTCCAGCCGTGATGTGGCCAGTGGGGAATGCTTAAAGTGCCCGATGATCTTTCTCCCATTCGCCAGCGCATCACCTACACTCCGCTGTGACAGCAATCCCTCATGGACCACTAGCTGGATCAAGTGGGAAAAACATCCCAAGCTCGACACCCCCAGGTCCCTCATCGCCTTCTTCATATTGCTGGCGTTATCACGAAGAATGGCATGGACCTTCAATAATAATAATAATAATAATACATTATAATTTTTTCAGTAAAAGACAAGTGAAAAAACAAGATAAAATGGCAAATTCTAGACAAGATAGGCTAACGTTACCTTTGACTTGGGGATGTTCCAGTTCAGCAGCATATTCTCTATTGCTCCTGCAATTGCTTCACCGGTGTGGGATCCTTTGAACTCATTTGCATGCAGCACCACGCTTTCCAGATTGAACGTTTCAATGTCCACCCAGTGAGCAGTTAAACTAAGCAGGGAAAGTGGGGAGACGTGGCTGCTCCAGATATCAGTAGAAAAGCTTATGGCCTCCACCTTCTCTAGCTTCCCTGAAACATGCTCCGTCACCTTCTTTTCGAGTGCAGGGACAGCCGTCTCTGTGATGTATTTGCGACTTGGGACCTTGTATTTTGGTACTGCGTGAGCCATAAAAAGCCGGAATCCCACGTTCTCAACAAATGAGAGGGGCAGGTTACAGAGCACAGTCATTTCAGTAATTTTCTCGGACATCTTTCTTGCTGCTTCACTCTTCTCGTCCCACTGCTCCTTCCTCTGAAGTGAATTGACCAGGGTTTGCTGCTGTGGTCCATCCCCCTTTCTCTTGCTCGCAGCTGCTGCCGCCTCAAACTCGTTGTGTTCGCTCACATGTTTTACCTTCAAATGTTTAATCAGGTTCGAGGTATTAAAACTGGCCGTTTTAGTTCCACCTCTCGCAAGTTTCTGACCGCAAACCTTGCATGTAGCTGTTGTACTCGCTGGAGTTTCTATGTTGAAATATTTCCAAATCGCCGACATTTTCTCTCCGGTGGCACGCTGGTTTGTTTTTCCTCAACATGAAAAAGCTGCCTCGCGGCTGTTGCCCTGCTCCCATTGGCCCGGAGTGGGGCCGGGCGGCCGGAGAGGGCCAATAGGGATAGCTGCTTGGCACGGCATGCACTGAACACGTGATCACACACACAGCAGTGAGTGCAGTGAGTGAAGGGAGAGAAGGACACAAGGCGCTGCGTTCAAAGTTTCATATTAGTATATAAATGGCATCGGCGCATTATTTGTTCTGTACTCGTCGATACCGATGCCAGCATTTTAGTGCGGTATCGGGGCCCCTCCCGATACTAGTATCGGTATCGGTGCAACACTACTACACATTGAGAACACATGTTAACAAAGATATTACAGTGACTAACACACAAGCTGACAGAGACTACTGAATGTGATGTAGTTAGGATGATTGCACTTACATGCATGCAAGGAAGAGAATAGTGATATCATATAGTAAATGTGTAAATTCTCATTAGTCCAGGTCAAAGTCATCTCTAGGCAATTGAATCAAGTCAACTGGACTTAGTTTTGTCTTTGAAGACGTTTCCACCCTTATCCAAGTGGCTTCATCAATAGTTATATTGATAATATATAGTTAATATTGTTAGTACATCTAGTATATCACTTAGGTTGATAACTGCACCTGTACTATTGCCCTTCACTTGTACTTTGTGGCACTTTAAGTCATTTTTGTTCACCATGCAGGTTACAATTCACACAACTTATTTGATTCGTAGTATTATAACATTTAGTTTAGCGTTATACTATATTTTTCATTTGTTTATTTAGGTTCCATCAAACCATTTTAAGAGGCTGTGAAATCTGGCACAAACAAGCACACTCTCACTGCTCCTCGTATTAAAACACATAAGAAGCTTACTCACTCCCATCCAGTCTTGGAGGAGTTCCTCCGGCCGGTGAAGAGGGCTTCATTTGCGGCTCTCCAGGTGATGAGAGCCGCGGTCTCGTCAGTTGTCCCTTGATTGAAGTCAAAACAATACAAAATCAACCAAAATACAGGTCGTTAAACATTTGGTTAGGCTAAGTAACTTATACCGGCCGGTAATCTCTTGAACTAACGTTAGTTCACATTTATATTTACTCGGATATCAATTTAACGGAATGGCAGCTGTACGAATATTAATTTAAAATACTCTTACAGTTGTGGGTTGCCGTCTCGTCCGCCATTGTCTTCTCGTTTTCTGTAACAGAGGGAAAACAATACGGGTCTGTGAGCAGTAGACTAGCCGCTTAGAGAGCAACTACCCCCGCATACGCTGCCTGCCTGCCGCCGCCGTTCATGGAGCTTCTCAACTCCGAAAATAGTCGAGCAAAAGTTCGATTTGCCATAAATCTTCGTGCTCATGCTGATATTTGAAATCTAAACAGTTGATTTATCACATCAAAATTAACTTTATTGATGAAATAGCATACGAAAACTGTAAAAGAAAGACCGCTTACCACTTCGCTGTTGACGTCTTCCCGCTGCTGGTTTGACTGCCGAAAGGCATGCTGGGATATCTGAGCTGACAAGTTAGCACAAGTCAGCTACCGATGCATCCTCGGTAAAAGGGGCGTGGCGAGAACACTTCCGGGAATTTTGACCGTTCTCGGCGAAATGCGAACTTGTGTATTGGGACAGTACTTGGGCTGCGACTGATGACGTTTCAGTAGAACACAAGAACGGACAAGAACGTATATTGAGAAAGGGCCTGTCTTTCATCTCTGACATCACAAGACACTGTAGTAAGTCCATTGGTGTGAATATTGACATTCCACTGTGACATCATAAGTGAATATTGTATTTCATCTCAGACATCACAAGACACTGTAGTCAGTCCTTTGGTCTAAATATTATCATTCCACCTTTACATCACAAGTGAGTAGTCTCATTCCACTTTGACATCATAAGTGAATATTGTCTTTCAACTGTGACATCGCAAGACACTGTACTCAGTCCTTTGGTGTGAATATTAACATTCCACTGTGACATCATAAGTGAATATTGTCTTTCATCTCTGACATCACAAGAGATTGTAGTCAGTCCTTTGATTTGAATATTAACATTCCACCTTGACATCATAAGTGAATATTGTCTCTCTATTCTGACATCACAAGACACTGTAGTCAGTCCTTTGGTGTGAATATTAACATTCCACCTTGACATCATAAGTGAATAGTCTCATTCCACTGTGACATCATAAGTGAATATTGTCTTTTATCTCTGATATGACAAGACATTGTAGTCAGCCCTTTGATGTGAATATTATCATTCAGGGCTGCCTGGAACGCACCATAAGTCCTTTGGTGTGAATATTAACATTCCACTGTGACATCATAAGTGAATAGTCTCATTCCACAGTGACATCGTAAGTGAATAGTCTCATTCCACTGTGACATCATAAGTGAATATTTTCTTTCATCTCTGACATCACAAGAGATTGTAGTCAGTCCTTTGGTCTGAATATTATCATTCAGGGTTGCCTGGAACGCGCCATAAGTCCTTTGGTGTGAATATTAACATTCCACTGTGACATCATAAGTGAATATTGTATTTCATCTCTGACATCACAAGACACTGTAGTCAGTCCTTTGGTCTGAATATTATCATTCCACCTTGACATTATAAGTGAATATTGTCTTTCAACTCTGACATCACAAGAGATTGTACTCAGTCCTTTGTTGTGAATATTAACATTCCACTGTGACATCATAAGTGAATATTGTCTTTCAACTCTGACATCACAAGACACTGTAGTCAGTCCTTTGGTCTGAATATTAGCATTCCACCTTGACATCACAAGTGAATAGTCTCATCCCACTTTGACATCATAAGTGAATATTGTCTTTCAACTCTGACATCACAAGACACTAGGTGCGTTTCCATCAGCTGTTTAGATGCGCATCGAGATGTATCGCATCGGAAAATGATGATGGAAACGCCGTGATTCGAATTAAAATCCCCTGATTCGCACAAACTGAAATACGCTCGCTATGGCCGGGTTTTGGTTGATTCGAATGGGATGGAAACAGCTGTATGCGAATCAAGTGTGACGTAGCGCACTTTCACCCCATCTGCTCCCGTGTTTGCAGTTCACTCACAAGACAACATCAGGGTTTCCGCTGTCACACAACAATTAATTAATTGTGGCGCATTGCCACGGCAAAATAAAAGCCCCCACACACCTTCATATGTGATTAGGCCTACTGCACAGTTCTTCATAGTTCCTCCTTAGTAAAAACCAAATTTATCAACCAGCGCGTCCAGAGTTTAGCATTAATAAAGTCTGGGGCGGCGCAACTCTCTCTCTCTCTCCCACACACACACACACGGGTCGCGTTATGATGGTAATAAACATATGCGCTAAATCGCGCTAATGTGTTCAAATCAGACCGTCCGTCTGGCCGGGGGGGGGGGGGGTTCACAGCCCGTAGATGGAAACACACATGATTCGAATTTCTTTTAATGCGCATTTCCCAGTCCTTTGGTCTGAATATTATCATTCCACCTTGACATCACAAGTGAATAGTCTCATTCCGCTGTGATATCATAAGTGAATATTGTCTTTCATCTCTGACATCAACCCGGTATCACGTCAAAGCGTGAAATAGACCCGCCGGTCCACCGTGGTCCAACGTGTCAGTGTCACGTTTTGCCTCTCTCAGGCGTGACAAGTACACGCTTGTATGAAAGCACAGTGCCAGCAGGGGGTGCTAATTCAATCTTTACTCAATGCCAACAACTTTGCCCGGAAGAGAGAGAAAGAATCATACAGTATCCCAAATTCCCTCCTTGTCAGGTAAGATGATGACACATGGCTAATATATACAGTATTTTAACTTGTTATTATTGGCTTGTTTTATATATATTTTTATATATTTTAGGACGCCCGTGAGTGTTGTCATGTTGACTACATTTAATTTAGCAACAGAGAGCTAAATGTGTTAATGCTAGATTCAATTAGGGAATATCATTATGCTACGGAGTGCGCTCTTTTAGTATTTAGCTTTACAGCTAACTGAAAAGGCTAGGTTGAGTAGTAATCACGGATCTATAGGCTAATAATATACATATTGCTAACTTACAACAGCACTGACCCGTCTTTAATATGTCTGTAACATTAATACGTTGATCAACATGATGAACAGCATCTATAGGCCGGTCAGTGCTGTCCTAGTAATACAATGCTATATTTTTAGCGATCGTTCTCATCAGGTCACGCCATATATTGATCTTTTTTTTAGTCTACGTGTGTGTGTGTGTGTGTGTGTGTGTGTGTGTGTGTGTGTGTGTGTGTGTGTGTGTGTGTGTGTGTGTGTGAGAGTGTGTGTGTGTGTGTGTCTATTTGACAATTGGCAAATTATTCAATCAAAAGAGGAGGCTGTAGTGACTGCATATTAATGATGAATTGAATTAATCTCAGTTTAGTAGATCTCTATTGTCCACACATATCTACTGTCCTTAATTTTTCTGACATTCATGCAGTTTACATGTTGAATAGCACATTAGCAAGTTCTTTGCATTTTATTACAGGTCTGTATTTATGACTGTTGTTTTCTGCTTTGTCCAACAGCTTGCCATTTCCCACCACATCCCTTTTGCCTCCACCAACTCCTCTACTGTACTCCCCATAATAAAACCAACGGCTCTGTCCTCTCACTGCTCTCGCTCTCTCTCTCTGTCTCTTTCTCTCTCTCTCTCTCTCACACACACACACACACACACACACACTTCTGGAATCCCTGCTGTCTTTAAGTCTTGAAGTGAGTATTGTTATTCTATTTTTTTAATTTAATCTTTATTCGACCTCTCTCTCACTGTCCAAAACACTGTCCTTTTGTTTTTCCTGAGCTTGAAAGTGTCTATAGCCTCTTTACACCAAGGAGGGAGTTGTGGTTTCTTCAAGTGAAGACCACTTCCGCGTTCAAAAAGCTGCAGTTCTCCAGCGGCCTCTGGGGGCTGGTACCGGATGTGAGCAACTCTCCATTGACAGCCATGTTAAAATAGCCGACTTTACAGCTTAAAAAAAACATATTTACAGCCTGGTACATTTTATCTTTATGGTCTCTACCAACAGTTTCCACCTCTGTGAACACTGTGGGGGGGTGAATTATTTGTACCACAACCGTTTTAGTGTTGTTTAGGCTTCATAAACGGAGGGGGGGTTACGTTGAGTGACAGGTCACAGAGAGTTTACCGGCTGTTAATTGGTTGCTTCGAGTTCAGTGGGCGGGTTCTCAGCCGGCAAACAGCCACACCTCTCCAAATATGGCAAGTAGACTCCCACTAAAATCCAAGATGGCGCAGTTCAAATGCCTGTAGTAGAGGCACAAAACAGACTCCCCCAAACCAATGGGTGACATCACGGGTGCTACGTCCATTCTTTTTACAGTCTATGCTCCTTCCTTCCTTACCAATATAGTGCTGAAATGGCTGCTGATCAAGACACAAGGAAAGCAGAGGATGCTCTTTTCCTTGCAGACATGCTTCTGGCTCAAGTCAAAGTGAGTGTTTATTTGAAGCAATAATCTTGCAGTATTGGGGATTATACTGATAGATGTGGGAATTAGAGATCGAAATTTGTAAACTGCTGGAGAGTTTGCTATATTTCATTGTTATCATTCATTGTTCACTGTCTGTCATGTAAGGCTGATGAACCCAAGATTCCACCATCCACCCGCAAGAAGCCGACATCAGGCGAATTTCATGTCCGGTGGACCGAGAGAGATGCTGAAGGACGTCCACTGATAAAAAGAAGTAGAAGTGGAGAGACACGAAGACGTGCTTCAGCTACAGGTAATCCATGTCATGTATGTTTTCTGTCCCTTTTGTGGCAGTAAATTAAATGCTGAAACGAAGATTATGTCTTTCGATCTTGACCTGAAACTCAGGAAAGTAGCGCAGGAATGTTGCCACAGACACAAGCTTTGCAATGTCCACATTAATGCACAATGAAAGGAGTTTAATAAGTGTGTGATAGACTAAAAAATCATTGTATGTCGAACTTGTTTGATATTAGATTGAATGTAACCAACATGCATTTATGTGTAAAATGTCTGTATTGAAACCTTAAGTCGCTCTACACTGTATATATGCATGCAACAGATAAAAAACCTTTTTCTGCTATCTTTTCAGTGGCTGCTAATGACGAACTCACTTCTTTTGAGTCAGCTGAGGAGGTTCTGACAGTAACCCAGTCAAACAGCTCTCAAGTTCAACATTTATTTGGTATTTACCTTACTGTAATTAAGTCACTTAGAAAAAAGCTCAAGATGAGTGGCGGAAAGCAAGGGCCCATCACCTGAACTGCTTGCTTTCCTGCAATAGTGTCCCAGGGCTCTATTTTCGTGAACTAGGTGCAGGCGGAACGGATCAGGCCTGCGCCTCGCCTTCGCTTCGCCAACGGGGAGTGGTCAGGAGCAGATTGTGATTTTCCTTTGAGACGCAGCGGAGCGCATCCCGCCTACTTCCCTCCCACCGGCGCAAATGGCATAGAGGGAGGAGAGAAGGCGTGGAGTGGGTTTGACACAGCCGAGTCAGATCTTCACCAATCAAATGAGCTCCTCTCCTCGCCTTTAAATCCGCCGCGCGCGCAAGGCGGACATTTGATTTCACCGTGGAAGAGAAGATTTGAATCAGCACCTACAGATTACAGCATAGACATTCAGCACATCTATATCGATTGTCCCGTCACACTGATGACAGATCAAAGGCTGCACAGATGAAAGATGAGGATGGATTACTGCTGTGTTGACACTACAGGATTATCTGCTATATTTATATATTTACTTATTGATTTATTGAGCCGCATCGTCACGCGACCATAACAAATAAAACTGAAAACAAATAAACTATCATCTCTCACAGCAAACCACAATCAGCCTGGCATCATAGTGAGCAGATATTAACATATCCATCTCAGGTAAATTCTAAAGAAAAAAGAAAAAGAGAGACGCTCCGCGATGCTTCCGTTACGCACAGCTGTGTTTATGTTGTGATCTGTGCACACGTGTTTAAATATAGGTTACTAAATATGAGTGTCTTTATTAATGGAAAAGGATTGTGTGTGTTTTGTTTTTGTTTTGTTTTTTTTACTGGGCAACAGCTCTCAATCTGTCAGAGCAAGTGAGACGGGAGGAAACTGATGTTCTGGTCCGGTCCAAGCTGGCAGTGTCCGGTCGCGCGAACAGACCTCACGGGCTGATGATGCAAAAGTAGTCTGGGAGGGAGGTTATGATGTTATCCAGGTCTATCTATCTATCTATCTATCTATCTAACCTATATTTAAACACGTGTGCACAGATCACAGCATAAACAAACTGTGCGTAACGGAGGCATTTCAGTTTTATTTGTTATGGTCGCGTGACGATGCGGCGCTGGCCCCTAATAAATCAATAAGTAAAT
The DNA here is from genome assembly GCF_045865225.1 of Trachurus japonicus. Taxonomy (NCBI): domain Eukaryota; kingdom Metazoa; phylum Chordata; class Actinopteri; order Carangiformes; family Carangidae; genus Trachurus; species Trachurus japonicus. The sequence continues at coordinate 13,882 of NW_028221340.1, read as the reverse complement.
AAATAAATAAATAAATAGCTGATAATCTGCAACGGCACAGTGTGTAGTGTCAACACCTGCTCTTGGGACATCCACGGCTGTCTCAGTCCCTCCCTGGTTTCATCTGTGTTAATTCAGTCAGGCTGAGTTTCCATTATGCAAGCCTTTGATCTGCCATCAGTGACGGGACAATCTATAGATATAGGTGTATGTGCTGATTCAGATACAATAAATAGGGGTTATTGTGATGATTATTATTATTATTATTATTATTATTGTTAATTGCATTTAAATGTGCCTGGAAGTGTGGAAATCTGCCTGTGAGGTCTTGGTGACATGTCTGCACTGCGCGCTGGGCAGTCAAATTGCCACTGCGCTGGCTGCGCTGAGATTAGACCAGGTTGGAGCTGGCGAGCTTTCGGCGCACTCTCCCCGCGGTCTATCGGCAACAAATTGTCACTGCGCCACGGCGAATCTGTCGACACCTCCCCCTGCTGCGCGACCACTCCCATCTCAGCGCACAGCAGTCTGCCAATTTACCGAATCCGCTGCGCACCTTGTTGCACTGGAGGAAAATGCCACTGCGCCAGCTGCGTCAGGGCTCGCTTCGCTGCGCCCCCCTGAGTTGCGCCAGCAAAATAGGGCCCCCAGAGAGGAACTGCAGCCACTGCAGGTCTCCTGCCATTATTCGCTGCAGAGACTGCATGCCGGAGGAGTGGCTCTGTATGGACTGTGACATACAGAGCCACTCCAAACTCACCCTCCATAACAGGGAGTGCTGCATTGACGGTGTCTACAAGTCCATCGAGCCAAACCTGTGCTGTGCGAAAGATGGCAAATACACATTGGTCAATCAAGGTAGTTGTTTAAATTTTTTCGTTAAGTGGTTAAATTTATGTTTTGTTTTTTTTTGCCCTGTGTAAATGTAGTGGTTGTAAGCGCCGTAAAATGGCAACCACACTTCCGCCAGTCTGTCCCAAGATACAGTAGTTGTGGCTACAGATGTAGCTTACCACCACGATGTGAATGTGTATGAATGAATAATGGTTTCTGTTGAGCATGTAGTGAAAAGCGGTATATAAATGTAACCCATCATTGTATTTTTTAAAGATTAATGACTAATTATTGAACATATCTTTTCAGTTCATCTTTTGCCTACAGTAAGACCTGTCCAGCTTTGTAGATATCACACAAATATCACAGAATCAGCTGGCAGAGCAGTGATTTTGGTTTGCATAAATGGTATGAAATATGACTTTATATTTAATTTTTTGTACAGCTGCATGTCACAGAATAACCATACATTTAATTTACTATACTGCTTTTTGTTTTTAGGTCGATATGATCTTCATCTGCCAAACCTGCTGTGCAAAGTATGTCTGGCACAATGGACACCAGACAAAAGTGACCTCATAAGCAGTGGGTATTGGCCAGCATCTGTGAATGCTGAGACCTTTTTTTCGGTGGATGTCTTCAATTCATTTGAAGAAATGAAAACTGTAGCACCCAGTCTGTCAAGACAAGGCTTTTGCAGATGTTGGAGAAAAGGACTTGTCACTTTGGAAGGGTAAGATCAGTGTGGATCAAAGTAGGGATAGAAGGATTTAAGATATTTTAGCTTTTGAATTTTACATGTTAATATCCAATTTTTTATAGTCTGGGAAGGTACATGGAGACACTTTCCAACGAAGCTTTCTGGAATACACATTCTGCCGTTATGAGTGTGAGAAAATGGCCAGCATAGAACACTTCACCTGCCCGGCATGCACCCCCAACATGCTTGCTGTTTGTGCTGATGGAAACAGGAGGCAGTACCGTTTTCGACAGTCAAGAGGGTTAGTTGTTAACATTTTGTAAATTCAATTGAATAAATAATGTCGGACACTAAGCTTCATTATTTTTCTTATTCCATTTAGGTCAGATGAGCCATATTTTGATGGCACCTTTATTGCAAAGGATGCTGATGTCCACAATTTTGTTGAGGAGACGAGGAGTAAAATGAAAAGTGTGAGGAAAATATTTATTGTTTACACCATTGCTTTTTTTGGCCAAAAATAAAAATTTATGATTTTTCCACTATTAAATAGCTATTTTATCCCTCAAGACCAGGTGGTGTCAGCTGATACAATGCAGACTACTATCTATTTAAGCATTATAAAATAACTTGTTAGTTTTCACTTTTAACCAGAATTATTTTGTCATGCAGACTGCAGGCAGAGGAATCTGTGGAGCCAGTCAGTGGTCTGCTGCACGTGAGACGGCGAGAAGAGCAACCAAACTCGATGAAGAGGGCCTTGAGGTGGCTGTCTGTAGACACGGAGTGCTACTGAAAGCCCTCAACATGTATAGAGGGGAAATATTTGCATATCCAGTTTTCCTGCAGAAGGAGCTTCAGGCAGCCACAAAAGGACAGTTCTACTGCACAGATATTGCGTGTAAGTATTGGCCCTATCCGGAGAAGTTGGCGGTCTCAATGTTGGAACTCAGACCTCTCCTGCAGATGAGGCCATTCCTTTCCGTCATGCATGCCAAGGCCCATTCAACCAAGTGTGAGGTACTACATGTTATGTATCTTACCATTTGAAATTGTATTTTTATTACTTAAATAATATATAATACAGTACATATAATAATAATAAAATTTCCAATGATTTGTTAGATAATCTGGAGTGGGAAAAATAAGGAGGGTGCAGGCACAACTGCAGGGGAGGAGGTCGAAATGGTCAATAGCTACCTCTCTCGTTGCGCCCTCACAACCAAGTACATGACAAAATCTGGTAAGTGTTGATTTTACGTATTATATTTGAAACCTAGTCTTTCATTCCTTCTGTCGTAGTTTGAATGGATTGAATAAGAGAAAGTTCTCAATATTATCCTTATGTTATACATCACAGACATGCTCATCACTTACACAGAACACTTCGGTCAACAGGCAGTGGCAATTTACTCATCCTTTACACCAGATCCAAAGAAGGGGAGGCAGCTTTTAGTGTATATGCCTCACAAAAATTGAACACCTTGCGTGTGCATGTGTCCATGTGTGGTTGTGTGAAGATGGCATACATATGATTGTTTACTTGCACTTGCACTCTTCAATTGATTTCTAATTGATATAATTGTTTTTACTGTAACTATGTATACCTGTTGTGAAGCAATGGGCCCTAGTTTCCTAGACCGAGCGAAGTCTAAGTGCAGCGCAGCTTCGCCACGCCAACGGGGTGTGGCCCAGGTCCATTTCGCAAGATTGGTGGGCCGCGCAGTCAGACTTAGACCAGCGCAGCCCCTCCCCTCGTCCCTCCCACCGGCGCAAACGGTGAAGAGGGAGGAGAGAGGGCGGGAGGGAGACAGGAGGAGGAGAGAAAGGCGTGGAGTGGGTTTGACACAGCCGAGTCAGATCTTCACCAATCAAAGGAGCTCCTCTCCTCACCTTTAACTGCGCGGCGGGCGATGCGCGCTGCAAGTTTGTCATTTTATACTTGGACATGGGCGGAGGAAACAGCGACGCCAGAGGCCGAACCTCTCCCAGGAGGAAACAGCTGTTTTGGTCCGGAGGTCCGAGCTCAGAGTGACCAATAATGAGTTTACTAATATACTTAACCAGGATTGATCTGATACACTGAGAACGGCTGCCCAGTGTAAGATACAACAACTAATAAACTAATAAAGAAACTCACATTTATTCAAACCCTGTGTATGCCACCCAGCCACCCAGCCCTCCCATCGAGCTGGCCAGCTCTCCCTGCCCCCCCCCCCCCCCCTCCGCCCCCCTCCCCCTCCCCTCACCAGAGACTGCCTTCATCAACTCCTGCTAACATTTCCATATTTCGCACATTCTGTGACAAACTGTAAACTGTTTTCTTGTCTGTAACAACATCTATTGCACGTCTGTCCGTCCTGGGTGAGGGATCCCTCCTCTGTTGCTCACCCTGAGGTTTCTCCGACTTTTCCCTGTTAAAAGGGTTTTCCATGGAGTTTTTCCTCAGTCGATGTGAGGGTCTAAGGACAGAGGATGTTGTTACGATGCCATGTAAAGCCCTTTGAGACAAACTGTTTGTAAAAACGGGCTATACAAATAAAATTGCCTTGCCTTGCCTTGTATAAGATGAGAGGTGTAGGCTACACTAAACACAACATAAACAAAGACCATGTGGATGAAATCAGCGTAAAGGACGCTCTCTCTCTCCCTCTCTCTCTCTGTCCTCCTCTCTCTCTCTCTCTGTCCGTCTCTTTTTTTCTCTTTTTTTTCTGTGATAGAGATGCTGAGTATACTGTAGTAGGCTATATACTGACTATCTGATACCGAGGCTGTTGTGGTGGACTAAGAGAGATGATGATTTGTGTTTTGTTTTTCATTACGGCTGCGTGATGCGGTCGCACGCGCTTATGAATTAACCCTTTGATGCACAACATGGGTCTAAAGTGACCCGACTGAGTTTTTATCTGCTGTATCTTTGCAATCAATTAATTTCATTATTCAGTATTCCAGGTATTCCTCAATTAACTTGTTTTTGATCATAATTCATACTTTTTTTTAATTTTTCTTTTTTACATTTTGAATAAAAACACATTTTGTATCACTACCCCTCTAATGCGCAACATGGGTCTAAAATGACCCACATTCATTTCCTATGTAATTTCATGTATCGCTGAGTGTTTTCTTTGCTGAATGTTTTGAATCTATGTATTTTATCATTTACTAAACCAAGTACTCAGTAAATTTCATTTGTTTTGTTTAGCATAAATCATACTATTCATTTTTATTTTCTTCCTTTATGAATAAGCATAGCTTTTGTCAGTCTACATGAAGTTTTCAGACATGGGTCAGAAATGACCCGCATTGAAATTTTGTGTTTGCAATTAGGAACATATTTACTGTGGACAATTTGAACATCCAAAACATGTAAGTCTTGTTTTAACATTATTATAATCTTACCTGATAAGCAATTTGATGTGATAACTGTGCATAATTATTGATTATGTTTAAGATAATTTGAGAACTAAGTCCATTTCTTGTCAGAAAGGGAAACAATAGGCTACTGTAAGCTAGCTAGCTAGCTGTTGACATTTGATGACTTGTGAAATAGTATATTAATTGATTGATTAGGGTTTAAGTTAACTTGAGAATTAGTCATACAGTCTATTGAATAAGTAGGCTACTTATGCCAGAAAGGAAAATAACTATTAGCTAGCTAGTTAGACTTGTGAAAGATAACTGCTAGCTAGCTAGACTTGTGAAAGATGCTAGCTAACTAGTCTTGATAAAGTTAAAGGGACACTTTACAATAAGGGTCCTTTAATTAACGTTAGTTAGTACATTATTAAGCATTAATATAAAGTACTGTGTTAATTAATGCTTAGTAATGCATGTATAACTAATTACATTATTCAACTTTTAATTTATTAGGCTAACTAACTTTGAGTAGTAGGCTAATCATTACTTAACTGCTTACTAATAGGCTACATTCCTAATGTGTTAACTAACCCTAAGTAATACTAATGATTGTTAATATATCTGTAAACAGTTAATTAATGCTTAATAATGTACTAACTAACATTAATTAAGGGACCCTTAATAAATTTAAACCCTGGCTGCCCCACTATCAAGCTTGCCTCTGTATACTGATGAGAACTTTGTTCTTTTGCTTGTCTATATTCAGATCATGGCTGTTCATCGACTAACTGCTGAAATGGTTGTAGAGATGCTGCATGAGGGACTAGATCAGGAAGATGAGGATGGAATTGGTCCTGATTCTGAGTCTGAAATCTCTGATGATGATGACCCAGTCTATGTGCCTCAGGGTCAAGCTGGAGTTGTGGGTGTGTCTCTCCTGAATGAAGGAGCCTCTTCTGATGACATAGAGGACTCATTTGATGAGTCCTCTGAAGAGGAAACTCAGACCCAGTCAAATAGATTGAGTAAAAATGGTTCTTACTGGAATGAGAATCCCCCCACTCACAGCAGAACTAGAAGTTGCAACATTCTGAGGAGCTGCCCAGGACCTACACCTGATCAGCAGTAGCTGTTTCACCAAAGGATGCCTGGGATATGTTCATCAGTGACAACATCATTGAGGAGGTTCTCAAATGCACCAACTTAGAGGGACGCAGAGCAGCTACAGCAAAAGGGAAAGAGTGGAGAAGCCTCAACAAAGAAGAGTTCCTGGCCTTTATTGGTTTGACCCTCCTTGCAGGGGGGGACAAGAGCTGGGATGTTGCCTTGCGGGAGCTGTTTCTCGACCCCCTGCAAAATCCAGTTTACAAGGCCACCATGGGTCTCAGAAGATATGAAAATATCCGCCGCTTCATACGGTTTTGACGACAGGAGGACCAGGGCTTTGCGACTGGAAACCGACCACATGGCGGCATTTAGGTACGTGTGGGACTGCTTCCTGGACAACTGCAGAAGACGGTTCATCCCTAGTGACTGTGTCACCATAGATGAGCAGCTGGTGCCGTTCCGGGGCAGGTGCAGGTTTCTGCAATACATGCCCAGCAAGCCTGCCAAATATGGGCTAAAAATCTTTTGGATGTGCGATGCAAGGGTGCCTTATGCAATAGACGGAACTGTCTACACAGGGAGGCAGCCAGGAGAGGAGATTAAGAAGAAGCTTGGGGAGACTGTTGTCCAACAATTGTGCAGTGGGATCAGAGGGACAGGTGAATATACAATGCAGAGTATCAGTTCTAGCACAATATCTATGTTTCTAGTCTTTCAGTGTGTAATTTGTTTTATATGATTTCTGTGTAAGCAAAAAAAAAGAATAAATGTGAGGTCTTTGAATTTAATAATCATATACTTATAAAGTGCAATCTTTTCTTTTCCTCCCATGGGCCGGAACATCACGATGGACAACTTTTTCACCAGTGTCCCTCTGGCTGAGAAGCTCCTTGAGAAGGACCTAACAGTTGTAGGCACTCTCCGCCAGAACAAGGCAGATATCCCACCTGTGATGAAGCCATCCAAACTGCGTGAGATCTACAGCTCAGAGTTTGGATTCAGAGGCAACATGACCATGGTGAGCTACGTCCAGAAAAAAGGCAAGTCTGTTATCCTTTTGAGTACAATGCACGACGACAAAGCAGTGGATCAGAGCAACCAAAAGAAGAAGCCAGAGGTGATCCAGTTCTACAACAAAACAAAAGGAGGAGTGGACACAATGGATCAAATGGTTGGCACCTACACATGTAAGCGGAGAACAAGGAGGTGGCCGATGGTTCTTTGGTATAACATGCTGGATGTTGCGACCCTCAACGCATACACCACCTTCACTACACAACATCCAGAGTACATGAGTGGCCAGAGCAGTGCACGCCGCCTGTTCATAAAGGAGCTGGGCAAGGAGTTAGTCATGCCACATATGAGGAGGCGCATGGAGGGCACACCCAGACTCCAAAAGCCGATCCTTGATGCAATGGGAAGATGCGGGATCAAAAAACAAAACCCAGGCATCACACAGCCACAGGACGACATCAGGCAGGAGGGCCCAGGGAAGAGGAAGAGGTGTGCAATCTGCACAACGTCCAAGGACAGAAAAGCCAGCAGCTGGTGTTCCCAGTGCACCAGGCCTGTGTGCAAGGAGCACAGAGATGTCATGGTCATTTGTGAGGCATGCAGGAATTGAGATGGCTTTTAGCGGTCTACTGTGATCAGATGTTATGTGTTATGTGGTCACAAATCAGATTACATAGTTAAATTATCAGTTTAATGTTATCTACTGTACTGTGATCATATGTGTTTTATTTTATTTGGTCACAAATAGGATTACAATTGTTAAACTATCTATTCAATGATATCTACTGTGATCAGTTGTTATTATTTGGTCACAAATCAGATGGCAAAATGGTTGAAATATCAGTTCAATAAGATCCGTTATCAGAGGTATGTGTCTATGTTATTGTCTTTACCTATGCCCATGTGTGTATAATAAAATAAACACATTTCAAATATAAAATTGTATGATTATTTGGCCCAGAGCACTGCTAAAGTGATTATTTGAAGCAAATTATTGGTATAGTATATAGTCATTTAATTCAAAATCACACTTGAATAAATGGGTCATTTTTGACCCGTGTGTGTAAACTTGGTGTACTAATTCAAAATCTATTTTTATTCGTAAAATAAGAAAGGGACAATGGAATGATTGACCTTGTACTAATCTAAAACAAGATATTAAAAGAATAATTGGGACATTTAATAGTAAAATAAATTGATTTCAAAAAGATACAACAAAGAAACACTCACCCAGCATGAAAACACATGGAAAATGAATGCGGGTCTATTTTGACCCATGTTGCGCATTAGAAGGGGTGTGCATATGTTGTGCATCAAAGGGTTAATAAGTAAATAAATAAATAAATAAAGGGGATCATCACAAGGACAGAGTGGTATGGCAGCGACATGCAGTCATCCACCCTCACAGTCCTGCTTTTGGGACATCCACAGCTGCTTTTCAGTGCCAGTTCGTCCCTGCTGTGTTAATTCAGGTGGGAGTTTCCATTACGCATGCCGACAGCCTTTGATCTCTGCTTTGATCTGACGGGACAATCTATATAGATATAAATTCACGTGTTGATTCCGTTAGTTGCATTAAATAGTGGTTATTGTGGATATTTATTGCATTGAAATGTGTCTGGAACTGTGGAAACCTGCCTGTGAGGTCTTGGTGACGTGTGTGCACTACAGGTCAGTCAGCCAAACTTCCACTGCACCTGCTGCGCTCCGCCCTGCGCTGAGAGTAGACCTGGTTGGAGGTGGCGAGCTTTCAGCGCAACCTCGGCGGGACATTTTCGCACAAAACTTCCACTGCACCAAGCTGAATCTGTGACGCCTCCCCCTGCTGCGCGGCCACGCCTATCTCAGCGCAGCGCGATCTGCCAATCTTCCAATCTGACTTTGCGCTAGGCTGCGCTGGTCGAAACTTGCATTAGACCGGCTGCGTTACCTTGCGCCACCTGCGCTGCGCCAGCAAACTAGGGCCCATTGAGTCTGCCTTGTTCATGAAATGCACTTGACATGATGACTGTCCATGCCATTGGGTGGAACAGAAGGAAGCAGGATGGCCTTCATCTTGCATTGTCAAGCAGATATGTCAAGGTATTGACCTGATCACATTAGGCAAGATCAGGTTACAGAACACATTTATAAAAAAAACTAATGTCTAATAATTCATAATTTCTGACAAGGCTAAAATCTTATTTATTATTATTTGTTATTTATTTTGTTTTTGTACTATAGACCCTCCAAAAGGCTGATGCTGAGTCACAGAGACTGGAGGATTTGAGCAGGGAACTTGGCTGTCCTGACAACATGGTGCATCAGTGGGTACATGATGTCAGACAATGGGCTACTGATGGTACAGTATTTTATGTACTGTAGTGATTTTGGGCTCTAACTGAATTTTAAGTTTGAAACTCTTTATATGTACAGCCTAGAAGACGTCTGAATTGTTTGTTTATATTATTGTTGTTTTTTAAGATTCTGCAGGTACCAGATGTGAAGACGAACATAGCCTTCAGAGATCCATTGAACAAATGTTTCTTGGTGTTCATCAAAAAAAAGCCAGCCTTTATAATCATACTGGTATGTTCCTTTTGTTAGGTATTTTACATTATATTTTGTTTTGTTAGAGTATATTACTTGGAGATGTCTCTTATCTGCATTGTTTTGGTATCAATCTGAAAGGCCTTATCGCTTTAAATCTTACAGATATTAGGCCAATCATGCCATACAAGTCATTCAATTTTCTAACATTTATATTTATTTATTTTTTATTCAGTCATAAGCCTTTAACAGTATTGCATTAGCTTTTGTATATCTGCATACACACACTTTTGCATAATGTTTTCTGTGTTTTGCAACTGTATAGACAGCAACAAAATTCGAGCAGGTGCCAGAAGCAGAGCGCATCGTTGAGGAGAAGGTGGAGAGCAAACTCTCTGCAGTAGGAGGAGACAGTGGGGCGGACAGTCTCATATGGCCGTGGGAAGTGCACAGCAGTGGTATGGAACAATCTCTCTATTATCTATCGAATATTGTGTGCGTCTGTGTGCATGATTAAGCAAACTGATGTCATACATACATGCTATATGTATCCCAGATAGCACACGTACGTCTGGCCGACGTCGGCCTGAGGTTGGACGTCGGCCCTGTAATTTATAACATCTGTCAAGCATCGGCCCATGGGCGAATATCTTCAAATTTGATACTCATTTGTGCCAGCTCATCAAACGTCTCTGGTGCGTCGGCTTTAAGTCGGCCGCAGACCTGCCCACAGACGGCGGGACCTCCTGTCAGTTTGGTCCAGAGACGTCGACGGAGTGCGTTTCAGGTAAGTTACTTGGGATATATTGCCCAAAAAAAAGAAAAGTTAGGCCTATTTCGTTTATTTTGTAAAAGTTAAAGGTTTCCGGTGAGTGGCGAGGTACAACGCGGTCGAAATAATAGGCTACCAGCACAGGTGCCAGCTTATTTATAACTGTATTTGGCGTTAACGTTAGTTTAACTAAACGTTAGTTATCCTAACATAACGGTTACAGCCGACACCAATAAAATGTTAAGTCCTATTTTTTTTCCCTCTATTGGACGTTATCTGGCTGGAAAAAGGTAGAAGTGACGGGACCGGTAAGCCGTTGTCAAAGCAAAAAAAAAAAAAAAAAAAAGCTCCAGAACTAGAGGGGGGGCTGGCCGGCCTGCTGCCCGGGCACAAGGCGCTGGTGTGCGGATGAGTGAAGGAGGGAGACTCGGTCTCTGGAGCTCACCATGGTTACATAGATAACAGACTCTTTTTAGGCTACATTTTTGTCCTCGCGCTTATGACACGCGCTGTCCCTGCAGATTGGCAGCTGATTTGAGAATGATATTAGGCTACTCTGTTAACTGTTGAGACAATTGAAACTGGTAAAAACAAATGTGTATGCTTATCAAAATTACAGAAAGAAGTGGCAGGCAGGGAAGTGAAGTTTTACACGATGGCAGAGGGAAAGGGCTTGAGAGTGTGATTGTTGCTGAGATTTAATCAGGTTGATTTGTCAGTGATTTATGACAAGACCGGACACTGCACAGAGCAGCAACCACGAAGACTTGTCATCTCACTGGTCATTAAATAAAACACATTGTTTACTCCAGCACTCCTTAATTCTTTACCAATTCTCCGCCGGACCGCGGCGTGTTTTTTCCTTTTTATTTTGCAGAGCAGTGAGCGAGTGAGCAAGCACCTGATAAACAGCGGATGCGCACCAGATGATTGACCGGGGCAAAAACTGAAACGAGAGGCATACAGCGAGGAAAACACAGCATATCGGCTACAATATAAGGTAGGTAGCCTATGTCCAAAAGGCTTTGTCCTGTCGTCACGACGTGAGTGAGGGAGGATGGTGGTTCAAGTTTAGTGATGAGGAAACTGTCACTAGGTGCGTTTCCATTACTACCCCTTGAAATGCGCAAAACCTAAATATCGAAATTAAAAACTGGTAATGGAAACACCTACATTTCGAAAAAACTCTCAAATATCGCAAAAAAGTTTTTAGTTTTTGAGACGTATCGATACAAACTTGTATTGCAAAAATGTAATGGAAACACTTTTTCTACACGTCACCGGCGTCACTGGAGTTGTGTGTGTCCACGCTGTGTTGGTTTATGTAACTTGAGGGGACAAATGAACCACATGTTTTTTGTCATGCATTGCTGACGAGGGCATCGTTTCTCAATAAATTAGAAAAACCTTTCCTATCATTCCCCTTTTCCGTGCATGGTTGAAGGAGACTGGCTCGCATCCACGCTCCACTCCCTGCTGCGCCGAAATGTCACCTTAAGTCACATAAACCAGTACGGGTGTGTGGACACACACCACCACCTATATTGTTGTCAGCGCCTCATCACCGCTGGTGTTAAAAGGCTCCGTTCTTTCTGCAGTCAGGTTAAAGCGCACATCCACCGTGTTGGTAAACAATTAATCCCTCTATATATCAACGGAGGCAACCGTGCTTGGTCAGCTTGGGTTGGAGGTGGTGTGAGTGCAGGCCAGCGGGGGACAGGGGAGGGGGCATTAGAGCTTCAGCACGGAACAACTGGCCCGTGTGAGTGCGCCCTTATTTGTGGCCGCTGCAGCGCCACACGGGTTTTGCCTTTAAGCAATCAAGCGCTGTTTTTGTCTTTGTTAAAAACAGTAACAGCAACAGCTGTAGGCAGCTGAGATGGCGTAGCCACGAGTGTGCCACCCACAGAGGAAGCTGGCATACCCAAAAATTTGATGCATTTTTTGTTTTTGTTATAGTCTATAGCTTCTAACGTGTTATCGATCAGTCAATACATTTGTAAAAATCGCCGTCAGGTGATGCGTTGCGACACCTGCACCGGCTCGCGGAGAAACTGGACTAATGGAATAATTAACGAGTTAAAGGCCAAACCACGCCGTCTTGCCCTTTAAATTGAGAGCTGCGCAGTGCGCACAGGAAAGCAGCGATATCGTTGTCCTCTGCTGCTTTGCGATATAAAACCATCAGGCCAAGCTGTTACATGTGATGAATGATGAGCCCAGTAGTTGTGTTCAGATGGTTAAATAGCTTTGTTGATCATGCGATCAAAGTAATTTAAGCGCCGTTACGCACGCCGCATCTCTCTCGTCCAGTGCGCTCCTCTCCTCTCCTCTCCTCCCTCTCCAGTACCTGGCTGCTCAGCTCTGGGACCGGGGCTGAGAGACGTCACCGCTTTCATTCCGTCTGGTCAGCGCGTTTAGATCCGAGTGCCTGAGTGTCCCACACCTGAGCTCTGTGCCATAGCGCGCAGCTCCAGCTCAATGAATGACAGCAGGTCTCCCAGTTACCTGCAGCTGCTGCTCAACACTGATCAGAGCAGCTCACCCTTTGCTGAGGTTTTCTTATGCTGCAGCTCCACAATATGTTTATTTGTCCCTCTCTCTATTAATGCGTTGGATCAAATTTTTATTCTGCGTTTGTATCCATCCAGCTCTCTGTCCACACTCTCCATGGCGGAAACGGTTACGCGCAAAACCCTCATTTAAATACTGTGGTTTGCGCTGTTGTCATTTAGCATATTACTCATAGTAGATCATTGTGCTTGCGCTAACCAGACACGCAAAAGTGTGTTTTTTGAATGACTTTGTTATTGATTTATTTGAGCACGTCATATCCATAAAACCTGTCCCTCTTCAGTCATTTCTAATCGTTAACACACACACACTTTGTACGTGTAGACACTCCGTGACTCTGCTGTTCTGGCCCTGACATCTCTTCCTCATCTTTCTCCTCTTTTTCTTCCTCACCGCAGTTCTCAGCCTCTGCAGATGAAATGAGGAGGGGGGAGCCTAATGCCATTTGATTCGTCAGGGGCCAGCGGAGCCTTCGAGGAGTGAGATGCTGATGAAGAGGACTCACAAGTTGTAATCTATTGATGACGGTTTTATTGATTGAATTTATGCTGTTTTGTAGCCTAACCTGAGTGAAGCATGAATAAAGTTTTTTTTTAAACTTGACTTTTGCCTCTTAATTGTACATGCAGCACACAGGGATTATAATTTATTTATTTATTACGTAGGATTGTAGAATATTGTAGGCTACCTAGTTCAAAAGGCCCGACCTAAATGAATAAAGGTCGTATGAATTATTTATAGGCTAAATATATGGAGCGCCTGGCGCTCCCGCTCCTGCTTTTATTGATCGCCGAGAAGGCCGACGTCTCAGCGATATCTTGCCAATGAGCAAACGCTCTCCATGCGACGTCTTGGCGACGGAACTTGATGCGTCGGGAATACGTCGGCACGACGTATGTGTGCTATCTGGGATATATATATATATATATATATATATATGCATGCTACAAAAAAGATCTGATTTCACTGTGTTTGTTTTGGCATTTTTGTTCAGTTTTTTATTAATGTGTAATGTA
>NW_028221339.1:12500-37162 GCF_045865225.1 Trachurus japonicus | reverse complement strand
GAGAAATAAAGATGCAGTGAGGTTCATGCAGCCACTCAGAGGAACTCCTGCCTACTGGCAAAAAACAACCAGAGATCTGTTTGCCATGATCAGACAGTTGGGAACTCCTACCTTCTTCTGTACATTCTCTGCAGCTGAAATGCGTTGGCCTGAGGTGATTGAAGCAATAAAAAGACAACAGGGTGAGGATGTCAATTTTGACGAGCTGGACTGGTCTGCAAAGTGTGACATACTGAGAAGCAATCCTGTGACAGCCATGCGCATGTTTGATAAACGTGTAGAAGCTTTATTCAGAGATCTTCTATTCAGATCCGGCACAGCCTTTAGGAAAAATAAACGATTATTTCTACAGAGTTGAGTTTCAGCACAGAGGAAGCCCACACATTCACTGCCTGTTATGGATAGAAGGTGCACCTGTGTTTGAGGAGGATAGTGACCAAACGTGTGTGACTTTGTGTCAAAGTACATCACAGCTCAGCTCCCTGACCCACACAGACAACCTGAACTGCACAGAAAGGTGACAGAGTTACAGATGCACAGCAGAAACCACTCTCGCACATGTTTCAGAAGCTTTGGCTCTGCCTGCAGATTTGGATTTCCCAAACAACCCTGCAAAGAGACAATGATCACCAGACCTTTTGAAAGTGACACTGACATTTCCGAAGCAGTGGAAAAGGCCAAAAAGAAACTCCAACCACTGAACGCGCTCCTGAACGAACCTGAGATTGCCGACCTGACTTTAGAGCAGCTCCTGGCTCGCTATGAACTGACAGTCAGAGAATATGAGGAATGCATGAGCTTGATTGCCACATCCTGCTCAGTGACACTGAAACGTGACCCCAAAGACTGCTGGGTAAATGGGTTTAATCAGTACCTTCTCAAATCCTGGAATGCCAATATTGACGTGTCTTATATCCTAAATGCTTATTCCTGCATCATGTATCTGACCAGCTACATCACAAAGCAAGAGTCCAAAATGTCAGACTATCTGAAAACAGTGATTGAAAACTCAAACAAGGAACATGTCAACGAATGCGATGAAATGAGAGAGGTGATGCAGGCTTATTCCAAAAAGAGAGAAATCTCAGCACAGGAAGCTGTGGCAAGAGCGTGTGGTCTCAAACTAAAGAAATGTTCACGAGGTGTTGTATTCCTATCGACAGATGATAATCCAGTCAAAATGAGTAAGCCCATGTCAGCCCTGGAGAACGCAACACCAGAAAGTTCAAGCATATGGATGACGTCGCTGACTGACAAATACAAAAACAGACCTGAGACACCAGAGTTTGAGGAAATGTGTCTGGCTGATTTTGCAGCTACATGCAGGATTCTCTATGGCAATCAGACAAAAGGCAAAGATGCCCTTCGCTTGCTGAATGACTCAGGATTTGTTCAAAGGCGAAAAAACGACAAGCCTGCTGTGATCAGATTTTACCGCCCTTCAAAGGAAAAAAGTCCTGAACAACACTATGGATCACTCCTGAAGCTGTACGTTCCCTACAGATCAGATGCAGAACTGAAAAGGCCATTCTTACCCACGTACCAGTCCTTTTACGAAAGTGGCATTGCACGTCTGCCTGGCCGTGAGCACGGTGAGCTGGTTAAACACATTGTGAAACGAAACAAAGACAAATATGAGAAAAACAGTAAAGAGATTGAGCAAGCTGTGGAGGAATATGAGCAGAACAGAGGAGTGATTGATGAGTGGAACAACCTGGCACCTGAGTCTGAAATGGTGAGGATGGAGTGTATTGAGGAACTACAAGCACAGCCACATGATGACAATGTACAAGAAAATGTACCAGACTACAATCGACAGGCTAATACTGTAACAGAAGCCAGAGCCATCAGAGAGCCCCCTGCAATGGATCCTGCTGTGTTACGTCACATGTATCAGAACCTGAACCAGAAACAAGCCTGTGTCTTCTATTTAATCAGAGACTGGTGTATCAAGCGTGTTTGTGGCCCAAATCCAGAGCCGCTGTTCATTTACATCAATGGTGGAGCTGGAGCAGGAAAGTCACATCTCATCAAATGCATTTATTCAGAGGCGTCAAAGATTCTGTGTAAATTGCCCAGACATGCAGACGAGACTGACATATCAAGCCCCACTGTGCTGTTGACTGCTTTCACTGGAACCGCAGCATTTAACATCTGTGGAACAACTCTGCACTCTCTGCTGAAGCTCCCCAGAAGTCTGAAACCTCCTTTTGTGGGACTGGGTAACAAACTGGATGAAGTCAGAGCAGAACTGATCAACGCTGAAATCCTCATCATTGATGAAGTGTCCATGGTGTCAAGGCCCCTCTTTGCATATGTTGATGTCAGACTGAAACAGATCAAAGGCAGCCAGAAACCTTTTGGAGGAATGTCAGTCATCGCTGTTGGAGACTTCTATCAGCTACCACCAGTACGACAGTCTAAACCTCTGTGTGTACACGACCCAGAAAACATTGACCTGTGGCAGGAAAACTTTCAGATGGTTACGCTCACTGAGATCATGCGTCAGAAAGATGATGTTGCTTTTGCAGAGATGCTGAACAGGATCCGTGTGAAAGACAAGTCAGAGGAGTTGTCAGAAGCAGACAGAGCTTTGTTATCACAAGCCATCACTGAACCAGCTCAATGCCCCGCTGATGCCCTGCACATTTTTGCCACCAACAAACAGGTAATGCTCACAACTCTGCAACATTGAAGAAGTTTCACTCACACATCACAGAAATTGATGCAGACGACTATAAAAAGGACCCAAGCAGTGGAAAAATGACTCGACAGGAGAAACCGTTTAAAGGAGCTACAAATGAGCTACCAGACACACTCCAAGTTGCTGAAGGTGTTCGTGTCATGCTGACCAGAAACCTGGATGTTTCCAAAGGACTGGTGAACGGTTCGTTTGCTACTTTTATCAAAGTGGTTACCTCTGAACCGCCTGGATCTGCACATGTCAACATGCTTGGGCTCCAAATGGATAATGAAACAGCATCAGGATCAGCTGACAACCTTGTTTATATCGAGAGATCAGAGGAACAACCTGAAACAGAAAGGAGCAGTACGCAGACAGTTTCCCATCAGGCTGGCTTTTGCATGCACCATTCACAAGGTTCAAGGTATGACAAGACAGTCAGCTGTTGTCTCCCTGAAAAACATCTTTGAACCTGGCATGGCTTATGTGGCATTGAGCAGAGTCACCTCTCTCAGTGGACTGCACCTGCTGGACATGGATGAGAGTAAAATCTACGCCAACACTGAAATCACCGAAGCACTCGAGGCCATGAGACAACTGAACCTGGATGACATGATGCCACTTCTTCATCTCAGAGACACGCTGAGCCGACCTGACACTCTGACCATTGTTCACCACAACACAGAGGGACTGCCAGCTCACATCAATGACATCAAAAGCCATCATGAACTGTGTCTTGCAGATGTTTTGTGTTTAACAGAAACCCACCTACAGGGCTCCTTTGTGGCAGACAGTCTTCAACTTCAGGGCTACAACATGTTCAAACGCAACAGACACCTGTCCTACACCAATGTTCCCCGGATGGCAAGCAGAGCTGGTGGTGGAGTTGCTGTGTATGTCAGAGACCACATCCAGGTGCGTGAAAAGCAGTATGTTCATAATGTAACTGACCTTGAGTTTGTGGCTTTGAAGGTTGAGGCCCCAGTGAGAGCACTGATTGCAGCCGTGTACAGACCTCCAGACTACAGTGTGAGATCGTTCCTGTCGAACCTGAGCAGCCTTGTGGACTCACTGGAGATCATGGATGTACAGCCCATCATCGTCTGTGGCGACTTCAATGAGAATCAGTCCGAGGGAAACAAGCCAATACTGGAGATGTTTCGTCCAGAGGGTATAAACAGCTCATCACTGACCCAACCACAGACAAGAACACAAAGCTGGACCTGGTTTTCATCTCTCGACCTCAGCAGCGTCTCCATTCTGGTGTGCTGAAGACCTACTACAGTTATCACAACCCTGTGTACTGTGTGTTGTCTTTTGACAGTTCATGAAGTGATTCAGTGTTCAGGTGAGTCTAAAAAATAAAATTGCAAATGACTTGTATGTCAAGTGGTAAAACATTTGTTTTCATAACCATGTACTCAGGTTGTTCATGGTTCCTGGTCAGGTAAGGGTTATCTATGATTGTGTTGTGCTTTTTAGGTAACCACATAGTTGATTAACTTGTTTTATGAAGTGTACTTAGGAAAAACTAATTACAAAAATACACCTATACTCATAGCTCATCTGACAATGTTTTTTGTTTTTTTTTTCTCGTTATGATCATATCTGTTCAGGTTGCTGCAATCAATGTAAAATCTTTTTTAAAAACAATTATTATTCCATAGATCCTCAGTATGTTTTGGCCTGTACATTTACCAGGGTGGGTTTTGGGTTTTGGGTTGGTAAATGTACAGGCCAAAAGACTTTTTGGAACCTCATAGAGCTTGTCTTTACCTACTTATAATTCATCAATAATTCTTATTCTTATCATTCTCACAATCCATGAGGCAAACAGTGTAAAGTGCTTTGGAGTGTCCAAGTGACTAGAAAAGTGCTGTGCAAGTCCATTTGACCATTTACATGATTATATACAGTCGTATACAGCTGCTGAAAGTACATGTTCTCGGTATTATATTGTTTTTTATACTTAAGTTTTGTATTCGTTTTTATGACAAAAATAACAAAACATAACAACAGCACAGTACAACATACTAAATAGCTGGCATGGCCCTGCCTGACCAGAGACTATTAACTGTGTGCTTTATTTCCCTTGCATATGAGACCAAGTTCCCCTTTGCGAGGATCAGCTTGAAACGGCCAGGTCATGGTGGCTGTCAGTCTGCCACTGCCGAGGCACTACGGCCTGTTACTCTACAGTGATCCACCACCACAGCTGGTTCCCACAGGGACACGCTCTACTTTTCGCCTGTCCTGGTCGGTCTTTCGCAAAGGGACTATAAATGTGTTTCTGGTCACTGAAGGTATGACTGACAGTATTTGGTCATTTAGAGGCTAAATGTGTTGCATATGTTTCATGCCACAATAATAACATGCAACATCTTTCTGTTTCCTTTTGTCAGGAGCACCTCCTACCACCTCATCACCATGTGCACATCCAATGCTGTGCAGTCTAATTCAGACATGCTGCTGCTGCTGCTGGGAAGATCGGTGGCCTGAGCAGAAACCAACAACATAGTGCTGCCACTGACCAGACACAACAGCAACATCCAAACTGTCAGTCTGTGGAGCCCTCACTGCTGGACCGCACGGAGACATGTGATCCTGCCGCCAGCTCCTACGCCTGCTTATCATGTCCACTGTCTTCTCCTTTCAGGTCTCGCCCACTATGACCCTTCTACCTCACAGGACTGGACAGCTTTTCAGGATGTGATCTGTGTGAAGTAGCACCGAGGGTGACTGACTGATGGTTATCTGGCAGATGATTACTGAAGGTAAATGATAATCAGTTGGGATGCAAGTGTTGAACATGCATGTTTTTTTATGTTGTGACCTTAATTTTTCCTTTTTTAAAAATTCTCTTTTCAGGATCACCACCCTCCTGCTTCTGTTGATCATCTGGCAAGTGATGAGGTGCACTGCTGCATGGAACACAGCTCAGAACCACTAAGCCATCATGCTGCCACTGACGGCACACGGTAGCACCATCCAATCTGTGCAGCAAGCAGCAAATGGCCGTCAAGTCAGTTTTGAACGTGGGCCACTGCAGTCAGGACCGTGACCACATGGTATACACTGCAGAGTCCCCTATGTTTTATTCTGGGCTTTCTTGTTTGTTAACAACATCTACTGCATGCCTGCCCGTCCTGGTGAGGGATCCCTCCTCTGTTGCTCACCCTGAGGTTTCTCCGATTTTTCCCTGTTAAAGGTTTTTCTATGGAGTTTTTCCTCAGTCGATGTGAGGGTCTAAGGGCAGAGGATGTTGTTAGGCTGCTGTGTGAAGCACTTTGAGACAAACTATTTAAAAATGGGCTATAAAATGAACTTGTCTTCTTGCAAGTGCTTTAATAAAGACAGTTTGTAACTATCCTATGGACAGTCATTCCTACATGATGTTCACACGTCTTTGTTACATTTGATACTTAGATGTTTCACATCATTGAAGAAATAACTATGCTGTGTTTGAACAAATACTTAATATTTCTACACAAATGAAAATGACACATAATGCCTCTACTGTCTAACAGCAGTAGCTACACTCTTGTACAGTTCAACTGTCAATATTCAGCAATTAATTAAGCATTTTCAGCAAGCTTGACCATTTCATCTCATTTAACCTCCTGTTTTGCAAGTTCTACTTTGAATCTGATCTCAGATCTGCTTGAACTATGTCAACATTGCTTCATCAGTTTTCTTTTGCTGTCAGGTTCCAGTGTATGGCAGCAAGTGTCAAATCTTCAACCGATACAGTTAAACATGTAGGATTTTCAACATTGTCATAACATTTCTACTGCTTTAAGTACTTTAATGTGGCTATAGCATTAGCCTTTTCATTATTGCTTCTGAAACATGTTCATCAAATTCAACATTGTTTCAACAATTTCTTCAGCTCATTCAGCACTGCTTCAGCAATAGCGTTCAGCTGCTCAACATTGCTTTAGCAGTTTCTTAAACTAATTTAGCATTGATTCAACAATTTCTTCAGCTCATTCAGCATCACTTTTGCTCATTCAGCATTGCTTCAGCAACAGCGTTCAGCTGCTTTCAGCATTCACACGCATTTTCTGCAGGAAATGCTATCTTTTTCTAGTTATTATTCTTACTTCTTTCACCCTTTTTCAGCAGTTTTCTGCTCCTTCATACTTTGTGCTATTTCAACAATTCATATATCAAAACGTGCAGCTTTTTCAGGACAATATTGCTATTATTTTTCTCTTTCATACTATTTATACTTTTTAAAATATTTAACTTTTTGTGCAATTTTTCTCTCATAGGAAATACATTGAAACAGTCTTCAAACTCTTCAAATCTTCTGCTTCATTCAGCCTCTAATAGCTTCAGCATACTTTCAGCTACAGACTTCATTCAACTTTTAAACTGTTCACAAACCTTTCAACTATTCAGCTATATCTCAGCTTATTGATATCTTCAACAGTTTCAGATATATGTATAGTTTTAAAATCATTAAAATTTCTGACAAAATTCAGATTTAACATGAAAGTCAATGGGACGGAATGTTCGGACGTTGGCAGTTGGCAGAGTGACAGAGGGTCTAAAAATCCTCTCACATTTTTCTCTCTATCCTGTCAGTACGGCCACAGATTACACTCTACACACATAATTTCGGGCATGCTTGTAGACAAGCTCATCCTTGATCTCTTCATGTGCTCAAAAAACCAGAGAGACGAACACAATTTGAACTGGAGCCTCCGAGTGCGGCCACTTCCCTCCCTTCCTCTCATTGACTCCCATTCAAAAGTAGGCGCTGATTTTCTAAACGTCCCAAAGTTTCCAACCTGCGACACAATCAACAATTTTTTACTCTAGAAACACCAAAGTGACACGGACGCGTTCAGCAAGGTCTTATGGTTCGGAAAATGTAAACCTTTTGCTCGTACTAAGTACAGATTTGTCGTACATTAGATCTGTTTGAGGGGGGTCACAGAGCAGTTAAAGCCTATGGTTAAAGCTGCCACCATACCTTAAAGCCACCAGCCACCAGTTACATGGTAACCTCAACATGGCAACCTCACCATGGTAACCTCACCATGGCAACGTCACCATGGCAACG
This sequence comes from Trachurus japonicus, assembly GCF_045865225.1. Lineage (NCBI taxonomy): Eukaryota > Metazoa > Chordata > Actinopteri > Carangiformes > Carangidae > Trachurus > Trachurus japonicus. The sequence goes on along the minus strand of NW_028221339.1, from coordinate 29,408 downwards.
CACACACATTCTCTCTGTCTGACTGTCTGTCGGTCATACACACACACACACACACACAAATGGACACACACTAACTACCACACACACACACACATCCAACACACACACACACACACACACACACACACACAAATGGACACACACACACACACAAATGGACACACACTCACCATACACACACATCCAACACACACACAAATGGACACACACTAACCATGCATACACATCCAACACACACACACACAAATGGACACACACTAACTACTACTACACACACACACACACACACACACACACACACACACACACACACCACACACACACAAATGGACACACACACAAATGGACACACACTCACCATACACACACACTCACCATACACACACATCCAACACACACACACACACACACACACACAAATGGACACACACTAACTACCACACACACACAAACACACACACACACACACACACACACACACACACACACACCCAACAAACATACAACCACTTACCAAACACATACACAATTTACACAATTACACACAAACAGACAAACATGCACACACAACAAACACACACACAAATGGACACACACTAACCATACACAAACAGACACACATGTCCAACACACACACATTTCATACAGTTGTCAGGTTAGAACTTTATGTATATCTTCCTCACACACACACACACACACACACACACACACACACACACACACACACACACACACACACACACACACACACACACACACACACACACACACACACACACACACACACACACACACACACACACACACACACACACACACACTTTTCCTACAGTTGTCTGACTGTTTTGTGTACCTCTCTATCTTCCTGTTGTAGTTAATGGACTCGTTGCTGTTAATTTTGTTCTTTAGCTATTTAAACTGAAAATACACATTTCCCCATTTTGGTCATGTTGAACACATTGTTTTACACGTATCCTAAACTACTGAGGCTCTTCTCAACCATTTCACACCATTAAACCCGCTGTTTTACATGTTCTACTTCTCAGCTAATGCTAATGATCTATATTCTTCAACAATGTTCTTCTGCTGTCAGTTTACAATGTATTTCAGTAGGCATTAACTTTTTTCCTAATTCAGGAATTTTTCAAACTCTTCTTTGACAATTCAAGTAATTTCCAGCCATTTCATACAAAGTCTCACATCTTCTACTTTTAAATATATTCTCAGCCATTGCTTCGGCTATGTTAGTGCTGGTTCATCAGTTGTCCTTCCTGTTAGTTTAGCTGCAGATTTCAACTATTTAACCATTACATTTAAACATGCAGAATTTCAATGTTTTCTTCTCCCTTTAGCATTTCTACTGCTTTTTACCTTTAAAAAGGCATTCATCTCACACTACAAGTTATATGTTTCAGCTTTTTCCCTCCTAGGGATGAATAAAGTATTCCTCTACTTTCTACTCTACTCTACTCTAGCATTAGTCTTTTCAACATTGCTTTAGCAGTTTCGTCAACTAATTTAGCATTGATTCAACAATTTCTTCAGCTGATTCAGCATTGCTTCAGCAACAGCGTTCAGCTGCTTTCAGCATTCACACGCATTTTCTGCAGGAAATGCTATCTTTTTCTAGTTATTAGTGTGAATGCTGGAAGCATTCACAGTATTGTTATTCTGTTCGGCCATTTTGTTTCTTTAAACTTATTATTATTATTAGTGTGAATGCTGGAAGCATTCACAGTATTGTTATTCTGTTCGGCCATTTTGTTTCTTTAAACTTATTATTAGTGTGAATGCTGGAAGCATTCACAGTATTGTTATTCTGTTCGGCCATTTTGTTTCTTTAAACTTATTATTATTATTATTCTGAGTCTTCTTCCCTTTTTCTGCGTTTAACTCCTTCTTCATACTTTGTGCTATTTCAACAATTCATATATCAAAACGTGCAGCTTTTTCAGGACATTTATGCTATTATTTTTCTCTTTCATACTATTTATACTTTTAAAAATATTTAACTTTTTGTGCAATTTTTTTCCCATAGGAATACATTGAAACAGTCTTCAAACTCTTCAAATCTTCTGCTTCATTCAGCCTCTAATAGCTTCAGCATACTTTCAGCTACAGACTTCATTCAACTTTTAAACTGTTCACAAACCTTTCAACTATTCAGCTATATCTCAGCTTATTGATATCTTCAACAGTTTCAGATATATGTATAGTTTTAAAATCATTAAAATTTCTGACAAAATTCAGATTTAACATGAAAGTCAATGGACGGAATGTTCGGACGTTGGCAGTTGGTAGAGTGACAGAGGGTCTAAAAATCCTCTCACATTTTTCTCTCTATCCTGCCAGCACGGCCACAGATTACACTCTACACACATAATTTCGGGCATGCTTGTAGACAAGCTCATCCTTGATCTCTTCATGTGCTCAGAAAACCAGAGAGACGAACACAATTTAAACTAAGAGCCTCCGAGTGCAGCCAGTTCCCTCTCTCCTCCCATTGACTCCCATTCAAAAGTAGGCGCTGATTTTCTAAACGTCCCAAAGTTTCCAACCTGCGACACAATCAACAATTTTTACTCTAGAAACACCAAAGTGACACGGACGCGTTCAGCAAGGTCTTATGGTTCGGAAAATGTAAACCTTTTGCTCGTACTAAGTACAGATTTGTCGTACATTAGATCTGTTTGAGGGTGTCACAGAGCAGTTAAAGCCTATGGTTAAAGCTGCCACCATACCTTAAAGCCACCAGCCAACAGTTACATGGTAACCTCAACATGGTAACCTCACCATGGCAACCTCACCATGGTAACCTCACCATGGCAACGTCACCATGGCAACGCACACATTCTCTCTGTCTGACTGTCTGTCGGTCATACACACACACACACACACAAATGGACACACACTAACTACCACACACACACACACACACACACACACAAATGGACACACACACACACACAAATGGACACACACTCACCATACACACACATCCAACACACACACACACACACACACACACACACAAATGGACACACACTCACCATGCATACACATCCAACACACACACACAAATGGACACACACTAACTACTACACACACACACACACACACACACCATACACACACATCCAACACACACGCACACAAATGGACACACACTCACCATACACACACATCCAACACACACACACACACACACACACAAATGGACACACACTAACTACCACACACACACACACACAAACACACACACACACACTCACCATACACACACATCCAACACACACACACACACACACACAAATGGACACACACTAACTACCACACACACACACACATACACACACACACGCACACACCCAACAAACATACAACCACTTACCAAACACATACACAATTTACACAATTACACACAAACAGACACACATGCACACACAACAAACACACACACAAATGGACACACACTAACCATACACAAACAGACACACACGTCCAACACACACACATTTCATACAGTTTCATACAGGCCAGAACTTTTTGTATATCTTCCTCACTCACACACACACACACACACACACACACACACACTTTTGTATATCTTCCTCACTCTCTCTCACACACACACACACACACACACACACACACACACACACACACACACACACACACACACACACACTTTTCCTACAGTTGTCTGACTGTTTTGTATGTACCTCTCTATCTTCCTGTTGTAGTTAATGGACTCGTTGCTGTTAATTTTGTTCTTTAGCTATTTAAACTGAAAATACACATTTCCCCATTTTGGTCATGTTGAACACATTGTTTTACACGTATCCTAAACTACTGAGGCTCTTCTCAACCATTTCACACCATTAAACCCGCTGTTTACATGTTCTACTCCTCAGCTAATGCTCCATCTATATTCTTCAACAATGTTCTTCTGCTGTCAGTTTACAATGTATTTCAGTGGCATTAACTTTTTTCCTAATTCAGGAATTTTTCAAACTCTTCTTTGACAATTCAAGTAATTTCCAGCCATTTCATACAAAGTCTCACATCTTCTACTTTTAAATATATTCTCAGCCATTGCTTCAGCTATGTTAGTGCTGGTTCATCAGTTGTCCTTCCTGTCAGGTTAGCTACAGATTTCAACTATTTAACCATTACATTTAAACATGCAGAATTTCAATGTTTTCTTCTCCCTTTAGCATTTCTACTGCTTTTTACCTTTAAAAAGGCATTCATCTCACACTACAAGTTATATGTTTCAGCTTTTTCCCTCCTAGGGATGAATAAAGTATTCCTCTACTCTCTACTCTACTCTACTCTACTCTACTCTACTCTAGCATTAGTCTTTTCAACATTGCTTTAGCAGTTTCGTCAACTAATTTAGCATTGATTCAACAATTTCTTCAGCTCATTCAGCATTGCTTCAGCAACAGCGTTCAGCTGCTTTCAGCATTCACACGCATTTTCTGCAGGAAATGCTATCTTTTTCTAGTTATTAGGGCCACGGGCAATCGCACCGGGCACTGGTCCCAACAGCTATGAAATAGCTGCAGGGACCAGTGCCCGGGCGAAGCCCGGGCACTACTGTTATTGTGTGGATTTTTTCTTATTATTCTCCTTCCTCTTCCGGACGATTTTCGATTCGCTACTAGTCCTGCAACTCGAAGAGTTGCAGGACAAATTATATATCAAAATGTGCGTCTTGATCGGGATCGGTATGCTATTACTTTTCTCAACAGTTTACGAATTTTTCGCGACGTAGTCGCGAAAAACTGCGCAAAAATTTTGCATGTAAGTCAATGGGACGGGCGAAAAAAAAAGAGCGAAAAAGACCAATCATTGGAGTTTAACAAACGTCTACTGCTCAGGCATACTTTCACCTAGAGACTCCATTTAAACTTTAAACAGTAGACACAAGTCTTGTGTATTGTCGTATTACTCCACGTTTTGATAGGTCATATAGTTTTTGATCAATCCATTATCAATGACCATGATCATTTTTGGAGAAATTATGAGTTTATAATGGGTGTGTATTGCATGGAATGTTCGTGTCAGAGTGCGTGACATCATCGGTTAGAGTGGGAGAGAGTGAAGAAACATTCTGTATTTTTTCTGGATAAATTGCCACCACGGCCACAATTTACACTCTACAGACATAATTTTTTCAGAATTTGTAAGACAAACTTGTTATCTCTCATGTCATGTGCTCAAAATATCAGAGAGACTTACAGAACTTACAGAATCAGCCTCTGAGTGCGGCCACGTCTGTCCCTGCTCCTCATTGAGTCCAATACAAATATTTTCTGAGAGGAGCAGAACGGCCTGATGTTTTAAAACTGCCAGCGTCGCCAAAATATTTACTGTAGAAACACCAAATCGTACCGAAATTTTCAGTAAGTCCTTAGAGCAACGTTGATCTGTGTTTTGTTCTGATAGGAGTTACCGTTTTGTCATGCTAAGCCTAATTGTGAGACCGGTTTAGAGGCAGAAAATGGCTCTTTTTGTCCACGTTTCTGTCTGCCTCAGCCTGCGGGGGCCCCTATCGCCGTGGTAACCTCTTTGATCCTCAGGCCAGAGCTCGTTAACTTCATAAACAATCCACCTGGCGCTCGTTTAAAATGTTTATAAACACAGACACAGCTAAATCAGACTGACACAGGATGCAGCTACTAACTAACTATGTGTCAAGTCAGTCACACACACACACAGACTCTAGAGCCAGCTTCATGTGATTACAGTCACACACACACACACACACACACACACACACACACACACACACACACACACACACACACACACAGACTCTCGAGCCAGCTTCATGTGATTACAGTCACACACACACACACACACAAACACACACACACACACCTTCATGTGATTAAAACACAGTTAACGTGCAACAGAATTTAAACTTAAACCATGATTTAATCTGGTTTTAAAGTTAAACCTTGTTGGTGTCACACACACACACACAGACACACACAGACACACACAGACACACACAGACACACACACACACACACACACACACACACACACACACAGGTAACCTAATGTGGTTACAGCTCCTCCATATCAGTGCTTATAGAAAGATGATCATGTGTCTGTCTGATCAGCTCTGTCTTGACCTTAAGATCGTGGGTTTGATTCCCATGTTGACAGAGATGGCACAACCCGCAGTAGCTCCCGTGGCCCATTCAAAATTTCCCGAGAGGAAATTTTCTAGTTATTATTATTATTATTCTGAGTCTTCTTCCCTTTTTCTGTGTTTAACTACTTCTTCATACTTTGTGCTATTTCAACAATTCATATATCAAAACGTGCAGCTTTTTCAGGACATTTATGCTATTATTTTTCTCTTTCATACTATTTATACTTTTTAAAATATTTAACTTTTTCTGCAATTTTTTTCCCATAGGAATACATTGAAACAGTCTTCAAACTCTTCAAATCTTCTGCTTCATTCAGCCTCTAATAGCTTCAGCATACTTTCAGCTACAGACTTCATTCAACTTTTAAACTGTTCACAAACCTTTCAACTATTCAGCTATATCTCAGCTTATTGATATCTTCAACAGTTTCAGATATATGTATAGTTTTAAAATCATTAAAATTTCTGACAAAATTCAGATTTAACATGAAAGTCAATGGGACGGAATGTTCGGACGTTGGCAGTTGGTAGAGTGACAGAGGGTCTAAAAATCCTCTCACATTTTTCTCTCTATCCTGCCAGTACGGCCACAGATTACACTCTACACACATAATTTCGGGCATGCTTGTAGACAAGCTCATCCTTGATCTCTTCATGTGCTCAAAAAACCAGAGAGACGAACACAATTTAAACTGGGAGCCTCCGAGTGCAGCCATTTCCCTCTCTCCTCCCATTGACTCCCATTCAAAAGTAGGCGCTGATTTTCTAAACGTCCCAAAGTTTCCAACCTGCGACCCAATCAACAATTTTTACTCTAGAAACACCAAAGTGACATGGACGCGTTCAGCAAGGTCTTATGGTTCGGAAAATGTAAACCTTTTGCTCGTACTAAGTACAGATTTGTCGTACATTAGATCTGTTTGAGGGTGTCACAGAGCAGTTAAAGCCTATGGTTAAAGCTGCCACCATACCTTAAAGCCACCAGCCAACAGTTACATGGTAACCTCAACATGGCAACCTCACCATGGTAACCTAACCATGGCAACGTCACCATGGCAACGCACACACATTCTCTCTATTTGACTGTCTGTCGGTCACACACACAAATGGACACACACTGACCATACACACATATCCAACACACACACACACACACACACACACACACACACACACACACACACACACACGGACACACACACACACACACACACACACACACACACACACACACACGGACACACACTGACCATACACACATATCCAACACACACACACACACACACACACACACACACGGACACACACTGACCATACACACATATCCAACACACATATAATTTTTATTAGAGTAATTTGAGTGTACTTAAAATGTTAATTTTTCTTTCACCACAATCTTCAACAATTCAAATAATTTCCAACCACCTAGATATTGTTTAATCTATATTAGTAATAGTCCAACAATGTATTCATGCTGTCATGTTTAAATATATTTGAGTAGACTTCAGCTTTTCAATTTCTTTATGCTAATCTTCAACAATTTAAATAATTTCCAATCATTTCATACAAAATAAACCTCCTTCTTACAGGTTCCATTTGTTAATCTATTTTCACTTATTACTTTAGCCATGTTAGCACTTGTTTATCTGTTTTCTGTAGCAGTGCTTTTTGCAGCTGACTGCAGACTCCTCAACTGTTAGACTTAATAATGCAGGATTTTCCAACACATTCCTCTGCCTTTTCAACATTTCTACTGCTTTTAGACTAAACACACATTTATTACACTTAAACCTAAACAATTCAGGATTTTTTCCATCACGTCATGTCAATCAGCTTCCTGCTTACATGTTCCTTCTTTTTAATCTATTCTCACTTGTTGCTTCAGCTATGTTACTGCTGGTTCATCAGTTTTCCTTGCTGTGGCTAGCTGCAGATTTCAACTCTTCAACTGTTAAACATCTTCAACATGCAGGATTTTAACATTTTCTTCTCCTTTTTTTTTTTTTTACATTTCTACTGCTTTTTGTCCTTAAAAAGGCATTAATCTTCAAGTTATATGTTTCAGCTTCAACGTTAGACTTTTTCAACAGTTCTTCAGCTAATTCAACTTTGTTTCAATGATTTCTTCAGCTTATTCAGCATTGCTTCAGCAATAGCGTTCAGCTGCTTACAGCATTCACACGCATTTTCTGCAGGAAATGCTTTCTTTTTCTAGTTATTATTATTCTGAGTCTTCTTCCCTTTTTCTGTGTTTAACTACTTCTTCATACTTTGTGCTATTTCAACAATTCATATATCAAAATGTGCAGCTTTTTCAGGACATTCATGCTATTATTTTTCTCTTTCATACTATTTATACTTTTTAAAATATTTAACTTTTTCTGCAATTTTTTTCCCATAGGAATACATTGAAACAGTCTTCAAACTCTTCAAATCTTCTGCTTCATTCAGCCTCTAATAGCTTCAGCATACTTTCAGCTACAGACTTCATTCAACTTTTAAACTGTTCACAAACCTTTCAACTATTCAGCTATATCTCAGCTTATTGATATCTTCAACAGTTTCAGATATATGTATAGTTTTAAAATCATTAAAATTTCTGACAAAATTCAGATTTAACATGAAAGTCAATGGGACGGAATGTTCGGACGTTGGCAGTTGGTAGAGTGACAGAGGGTCTAAAAATCCTCTCACATTTTTCTCTCTATCCTGCCAGTACGGCCACAGATTACACTCTACACACATAATTTCGGGCATGCTTGTAGACAAGCTCATCCTTGATCTCTTCATGTGCTCAAAAAACCAGAGAGACGAACACAATTTAAACTGGGAGCCTCCGAGTGCAGCCATTTCCCTCTCTCCTCCCATTGACTCCCATTCAAAAGTAGGCGCTGATTTTCTAAACGTCCCAAAGTTTCCAACCTGCGACCCAATCAACAATTTTTACTCTAGAAACACCAAAGTGACATGGACGCGTTCAGCAAGGTCTTATGGTTCGGAAAATGTAAACCTTTTGCTCGTACTAAGTACAGATTTGTCGTACATTAGATCTGTTTGAGGGTGTCACAGAGCAGTTAAAGCCTATGGTTAAAGCTGCCACCATACCTTAAAGCCACCAGCCAACAGTTACATGGTAACCTCAACATGGCAACCTCACCATGGCAACGTCACCATGGCAACGCACACACATTCTCTCTATTTGACTGTCTGTCGGTCACACACACAAATGGACACACACTGACCATACACACATATCCAACACACACACACACACACACACGGACACACACACACACACACACACACACACACACACACACACACGGACACACACTGACCATACACACATATCCAACACACACACACACACACACACACACACACACACACACACACACACGGACACACACTGACCATACACACATATCCAACACACATATAATTTTTATTAGAGTAATTTGAGTGTACTTAAAATGTTAATTTTTCTTTCACCACAATCTTCAACAATTCAAATAATTTCCAACCACCTAGATATTGTTTAATCTATATTAGTAATAGTCCAACAATGTATTCATGCTGTCATGTTTAAATATATTTGAGTAGACTTCAGCTTTTCAATTTCTTTATGCTAATCTTCAACAATTTAAATAATTTCCAATCATTTCATACAAAATAAACCTCCTTCTTACAGGTTCCATTTGTTAATCTATTTTCACTTATTACTTTAGCCATGTTAGCACTTGTTTATCTGTTTTCTGTAGCAGTGCTTTTTTCAGCTGACTGCAGACTCCTCAACTGTTAGACTTAATAATGCAGGATTTTCCAACACATTCCTCTGCCTTTTCAACATTTCTACTGCTTTTAGACTAAACACACATTTATTACACTTAAACCTAAACAATTCAGGATTTTTTCCATCACGTCATGTCAATCAGCTTCCTGCTTACATGTTCCTTCTTTTTAATCTATTCTCACTTGTTGCTTCAGCTATGTTACTGCTGGTTCATCAGTTTTCCTTGCTGTGGCTAGCTGCAGATTTCAACTCTTCAACTGTTAAACATCTTCAACATGCAGGATTTTAACATTTTCTTCTCCTTTTTTTTTTTTTTTTACATTTCTACTGCTTTTTGTCCTTAAAAAGGCATTAATCTTCAAGTTATATGTTTCAGCTTCAACGTTAGACTTTTTCAACAGTTCTTCAGCTAATTCAACTTTGTTTCAATGATTTCTTCAGCTTATTCAGCATTGCTTCAGCAATAGCGTTCAGCTGCTTACAGCATTCACACGCATTTTCTGCAGGAAATGCTTTCTTTTTCTAGTTATTATTAGTGTGACTGCTGAAGCAGTCACACTATTGTTCTTCTGTTTGGCCATTTTCTTCCGCCTTTTTACGGTCTTCTTCTAGTCCTTCATACTTTGTGCTATTTCAACAATTCATATATCAAAACGTGCAGCTTTTTTTGAACTTTATCGGCATTACTTTTCTCTTTTTAACTATTTATACTTTTTCAAATATTTAACTTTTTCTGATTTTTTTCAGCTTTATAATGGGTGTGTATTGCGTCTAACGAGCAGAGCCAGAGTGGTGTCAGAGTGGAGAGAGGCAAAAAAACATTCTAGAGTTTTTCTGGCTAAACTGTCAGCACGGCCACAAATTAAACTGTAGACAAATGATTTTCTCCAGTTTTGTAGCCACCCTTCTGGCTAAAATTCTGGTCAAAAATGCAAAGAGACTTAGATAAGAATTTAAAATATTTTTTAAATGCAGCCAGGGAGCTCTCTGCTCCCATTCAGCCTAATGCATTTTTTTCACATCAGCAGGAGAAGGAGCTCAACTTTGTAACTTGCTGTTAAGTGCTTTTTAAATCATTTTAATTCACCAAAAAATAGTCACAGGTCACAAAAAAGTCCTCTTCTTACTTGGTGTGGCTAATATATACTCATTTCTTTTTATTTTAAGCAACATTGAAAAATCTCACATTCATCAAAGTCTCAACCTCCCCTCTCCACAACTCCACTGTAGTGTAGGGGTTAGGGTGGATGTTTGCCAACCCCAAGGTCACTGGTTCGATTCCAAGGGAAGAACTCTTGTTATGTTATGTTGAATTCTGCTCTCCTCCACCGCCTTCAATTGGTTACAGGTGTTTGTTATCTCCTTGATTACTTGTACCAGTTTGCAGCACATCATCACATTACAATGAATGACAACAGTCTTGACAACAGTCTTGAAAGCAGTGTGCTCTCTGTAGCCGAGTGGCAGAGTAAAGGTTTAGTGATCATATGGTCATGGGTTTGATTCCTGCCTTAGTCTTTTCACTTCATTGCTTGACTTTTGATTCCAATTATTCAGCTGTCATTGGACAGTCTTTGATTCCTCATAGTATAAAGCTCATTAGTGTGACTGCTGAAGCAGTCACACTATTGTTCTTCTGTTTGGCCATTTTCTTCCGCCTTTTTACGGTCTTCTTCTAGTCCTTCATACTTTGTGCTATTTCAACAATTCATATATCAAAACGTGCAGCTTTTTTTGAACTTTATCGGCATTACTTTTCTCTTTTTAACTATTTATACTTTTTCAAATATTTAACTTTTTCACAAAAAATCTCACATTCATCAAAGTCTCAACCTCTCTTCTCCACAACTCCACTGTAGTGTAGGGGTTAGGGTGGATACCTTCCAACCCTAAGGTCACTGGTTCGAATCCAAGGGAAGAACTCTTGTTATGTTATGTTGAATTCTGCTCTCCTCCCCCGCCTTCAATTGGTTACAGGTGTTTGTTATCTCCTTGATTACTCATACCAGTTTGCAGCACATCATCACATTACAATGAATGACAACAGTTTTGAAAGCGTGTGCTCTCTGTAGCCGAGTGGCAGAGTAAAGGTTTAGTGATCATATGGTCATGGGTTCGAGTCCTGCCTCAGTCTTTTCACTTCATTGCTTGACTTTTGATTCCAATTATTCAGCTGTCATTGGACAGTCTTTGATTCCTCATAGTATAAAGCTCATTGTAACTCAGGTTCTCTGTGGCCATATGGTTAGTGCTCAGCCTGAAATTCACAGACATTTTCATTCTAAGTCATTCAAGCTTGACTCTCAAGCTTTCTTGATGTTGACAGTGTGCAGATCATTAACAGACAACAGTCTCTGCAACTGTGTGTGCACCGTGGCCTAGAGGCAGAGTGGAAGTCTAATGACCATGAGGATGTGGGTTCGATTCTGACCTTGGTCAAACATTTGTATGGTGATCACAGCTTGCACTATTTGCTAATTCTGCAACAGCGTTCAGTTGCTGTCAGCAGTCACACCATTTCCATTCTTGGAAATGCTTTTTCTAGTTCTTACTTCTTCTTCCCTTTTTCTGCGTTTAACTCCTTCTTCATACTTTGTGCTATTTCAACAATTCATATATCAAAACGTGCAGCTTTTTCAGGACAATATTGCTATTATTTTTCTCTTTTATACTATTTATACTTTTTAAAATATTTAACTTTTTCTGCAATTTTTCTCTCATAGGAAATGAATTGAAACAGTCTTCAAACTCTTCAAATCTTCTGCTTCATTCAGCCTCTAATAGCTTCAGCATACTTTCAGCTACAGACTTCATTCAACTTTTAAACTGTTCACAAACCTTTCAACTATTCAGCTATATCTCAGCTTATTGATATCTTCAACAGTTTCAGATATATGTATAGTTTTTAAAATCATTAAAATTTCTGACAAAATTCAGATTTAACATGAAAGTCAATGGGACGGAATGTTCGGACGTTGGCAGTTGGTAGAGTGACAGAGGGTCTAAAAATCCTCTCACATTTTTCTCTCTATCCTGTCAGCACGGCCACAGATAACACTCTACACACATAATTTCGGGCATGCTTGTAGACAAGCTCATCCTCGATCTCTTCATGTGCTCAAAAAACCAGAGAGACGAACACAATTTAAACTGGGAGCCTCCGAGTGCAGCCACTTCCCTCTCTCCTCTCATTGACTCCCATTCAAAAGTTGGCGCTGATTTTCTAAACGTCCCAAAGTTTCCAACCTGCGACACAATCAACAATTTTTACTCTAGAAACACCAAAGTGACATGGACGTGTTCAGCAAGGTCTTATGGTTCGGAAAATGTAAACCTTTTGCTCGTACTAAGTACAGATTTGTCGTACATTAGATCTGTTTGAGGGTGTCACAGAGCAGTTAAAGCCTATGGTTAAAGCTGCCACCATACCTTAAAGCCACCAGCCAACAGTTACATGGTAACTTCAACATGGCAACCTCACCATGGTAACCTCACCATGGTAACCTCACCATGGCAACGTCACCATGGCAACGCACACACATTCTCTCTATTTGACTGTCTGTCGGTCACACACACAAATGGACACACACTGACCATACACACATATCCAACACACACACACACACACACACACACACACACACACACACACACACACGGACACACACTGACCATACACACATATCCAACACACATATAATTTTTATTAGAGTAATTTGAGTGTACTTAAAATGTTAATTTTTCTTTCACCTCAATCTTCAACAATTCAAATAATTTCCAACCACCTAGATATTGTTTAATCTATATTAGTAATAGTCCAACAATGTATTCATGCTGTCATGTTTAAATATATTTGAGTAGACTTCAGCTTTTCAATTTCTTTATGCTAATCTTCAACAATTTAAATAATTTCCAATCATTTCATACAAAATAAACCTCCTTCTTACAGGTTCCATTTGTTAATCTATTTTCACTTATTGCTTTAGCCATGTTAGCACTTGTTTATCTGTTTTCTGTAGCAGTGCTTTTTGCAGCTGACTGCAGACTCCTCAACTGTTAGACTCAATAATGCAGGATTTTCCAACACATTCCTCTGCCTTTTCAACATTTCTACTGCTTTTAGACTAAACACACATTTATTACACTTAAACCTAAACAATTCAGGATTTTTTCCATCACGTCATGTCAATCAGCTTCCTGCTTACATGTTCCTTCTTTTTAATCTATTCTCACTTGTTGCTTCAGCTATGTTACTGCTGGTTCATCAGTTTTCCTTTCTGTGGCTAGCTGCAGATTTCAACTCTTCAACTGTTTAACATCTTCAACATGCAGGATTTTAACATTTTCTTCTCCTTTTTTTTTTTTTTTTTTTACATTTCTACTGCTTTTTGTCCTTAAAAAGGCATTAATCTTCAAGTTATATGTTTCAGTTTCAACGTTAGACTTTTTCAACAGTTCTTCAGCTAATTCAACTTTGTTTCAATGATTTCTTCAGCTTATTCAGCATTGCTTCAGCAATAGCGTTCAGCTGCTTACAGCATTCACACGCATTTTCTGCAGGAAATGCTATCTTTTTCTAGTTATTATTATTTTTCCACTTCCGGACGATTTTCGATTCGCTACTAGTCCTGCAACTCTTCGAGTTGCAGGACAAATTATATATCAAAACGTGCGGTTTGATCGGGATCGGGGTGCTATTACTTTTCTCAACAGTTTACGAATTTTTCGCGACGTAGTCGCGAAAAACTGCGCAAAAATTTTGCATGTAAGTCAATGGGACGGGCGAAAAAAAAAGACCGAAAAAGACCAATCATTGGAGTTTAACAAAAGTCTACTGCTCAGGCATACTTTCACCTAGAGACTCCATTTAAACTTTAAACAGTAGACACAAGTCTTGTGTATTGTCGTATTACTCCACGTTTTGATAGGTCATATAGTTTTTGATCAATCCCTGATCAATGACCATGATCATTTTTGGAGAAATTATGAGTTTATAATGGGTGTGTATTGCATGGAATGTTCGTGTCAGAGTGCGTGACATCATCGGTTAGAGTGGGAGAGAGTGAAGAAACATTCTGTATTTTTTCTGGATAAATTGCCACCACGGCCACAATTTACACTCTACAGACATAATTTTTTCAGAATTTGTAAGACAAACTTGTTATCTCTCATGTCATGTGCTCAAAATATCAGAGAGACTTACAGAACTTACAGAATCAGCCTCTGAGTGCGGCCACGTCTGTCCCTGCTCCTCATTGAGTCCAATACAAATATTTTCTGAGAGGAGCAGAACGGCCTGATGTTTTAAAACTGCCAGCGTCGCCAAAATATTTACTGTAGAAACACCAAAATCGTACCGAAATTTTCAGTAAGTCCTTAGAGCAACGTTGATCTGTGTTTTGTTCTGATAGGAGTTACCGTTTTGTCATGCTAAGCCTAATTGTGAGGCCGGTTTAGAGGCAGAAAATGGCTGTTTTTCTCCACGTTTCTGTCTGCCTCAGCCTGCGGGGGCCCCTATCGCCGTGGTAACCTCTTTGATCCTCAGGCCAGGGCTCGTTAACTTCATAAACAATCCACCTGGCGCTCGTTTAAATGTTTATAAACACAGACACAGCTAAATCAGACTGACACAGGATGCAGCTACTAACTAACTATGTGTCAAGTCAGTCACACACACACACACAGACTCTAGAGCCAGCTTCATGTGATTACAGTCACACACACACACACACACACACACACACACACACACACACACACACACACAGGTAACCTAATGTGGTTACAGCTCCTCCATATCAGTGCTTATAGAAAGATGATCATGTGTCTGTCTGATCAGCTCTGTCTTGACCTTAAGATCGTGGGTTTGATTCCCATGTTGACAGAGATGGCACAACCCGCAGTAGCTCCCGTGGCCCATTCAAAATTTCCCGAGAGGAAATTTTCTAGTTAGTGTGAATGCAAAAGGCATTCACACTATTGTTATTCGGTTCGGCCATTTTCTTTATTTTTCTTCTTACTACTTTCCGCCTTTCTACGGTTTTAAACTAGTCCTTCATACTTTGTGCGATTTCAACAATTCATATATCAAAACGTGCAGCTTTTTTTGAACTTTATCGGCATTACTTTTCTCTTTTTAACTATTTATACTTTTTAAAATATTTAACTTTTTCTGCTAATTTTTTCCCATAGGAATGCATTGAAAACATCTTCAAACTTTTAAAATTTTCTTACTACTTTGAACCTCTAAAACGTCAGCATACTTTCTCCCACAGACTCCATTTGACTTTTAAACTGTAGACAAACTTTTAATCTATTCACATATTACTCAGCTTATTGATATCTTCAACAGTTTTTAGGTATTTGGCTGTTTTAAAATCATTAAAATTTTCGACAAAATCCAACTTTATAATGGTTGTGTATTGCGCTTAACGAGCAGGGCTTAGAGTGAGTGACATCATCGTTAGAGTGAGAGGGATCGAAAAAACATTCAGGATTTTTTCTGGATAAATTGCCAGCATGGCCACAAATTAAACTCTAGACACATGATTTCCTCACCGGTTTGTAGCCACACTTGTCGTGTCTCATCTGATGTGCTCAAAACAGCAGACAGACTTACAGAATTGTCTCAATGAGCTTAATTGTCCAGCTAGACCCGCTCCAGTGGCTCATCCACTTCAATATAAAAGTAGGAGCTGATTTTTTTAGAAAAACAGAAATGCCCCCCTTTTCTACCTTGCGACGGCAAGAAAAGTTTTTGCCCTACAAACATTTAATGCACATTGGCTCGCTCAGGAAGGTCTCCTTGCCCCGATGGTCAGGACCACATTCTGATAAGAGTTACGGTTCTCTTTTACTGGGCTGTTTTGGGAAGCTGCACAGAGCTCAAATCTCTCTGCTCTGCTCTGCTCTGTGTGCAGTTGGTCCAGCTGTTGGGGCCAGC
>NW_028221339.1:0-7500 GCF_045865225.1 Trachurus japonicus | reverse complement strand
CACACACACACACACACAAACACACACACACCTTCATGTGATTAAAACACAGTTAACGTGCAACAGAATTTAAACTTAAACCATGATTTAATCTGGTTTTAAAGTTAAACCTTGTTGGTGTCTCACACACACACACACACACACACACACACACACACACACACACACACACACACACACACACACACACACAGGTAACCTAATGTGATTACAGCTCCTCCATATCAGTGCTTATAGAAAGATAATCATGTGTCTGTCTGATCAGCTCTGTCTTGCGCTTAAGATCGTGGGTTTGATTCCCATGTTGACAGAGATGGCAAAATCGGCAGTAGCCCCGCGGCCCATTCAAAATTTCCCGAGAGGAAATTTTCTAGTTTTTATTATTTTTCATCTTCCGGACGATTTTCGATTCGCTACTAGTCCTGCAACTCTTCGAGTTGCAGGACAAATTATATATCAAAACGTGCGGTTTGATCGGGATCGGGGTGCTATTACTTTTCTCAACAGTTTACGAATTTTTCGCGACGTAGTCGCGAAAAACTGCGCAAAAAATTTGCATGTAAGTCAATGGGACGGGCGAAAAAAAAAGAGCGAAAAAGACCAATCATTGGAGTTTAACAAACGTCTACTGCTCAGGCATACTTTCACCTAGAGACTTCATTTTGAACTTTAAACAGTAGACACAAGTCTTGTGTATTGTCGTATTACTCCACGTTTTGATAGGTCATATAGTTTTTGATCAATCCCTGATCAATGACCATGATCATTTTTGGAGAAATTATGAGTTTATAATGGGTGTGTATTGCATGGAATGTTCGTGTCAGAGTGCGTGACATCATCGGTTAGAGTGGGAGAGAGTGAAGAAACATTCTGTATTTTTTCTGGATAAATTGCCACCACGGCCACAAATTTACACTCTACAGACATAATTTTTTCAGAATTTGTAAGACAAACTTGTTATCTCTCATGTCATGTGCTCAAAATATCAGAGAGACTTACAGAACTTACAGAATCAGCCTCTGAGTGCGGCCACGTCTGTCCCTGCTCCTCATTGAGTCCAATACAAATATTTTCTGAGAGGAGCAGAACGGCCTGATGTTTTAAAACTGCCAGCGTCGCCAAAATATTTACTGTAGAAACACCAAATCGTACCGAAATTTTCAGTAAGTCCTTAGAGCAACATTGATCTGTGTTTTTGTTCTGATAGGAGTTACCGTTTTGTCATGCTAAGCCTAATTGTGAGGCCGGTTTAGAGGCAGAAAATGGCTGTTTTTCTCCACGTTTCTGTCTGTCTCAGCCTGCGGGGGCCCCTATCGCCGTGGTAACCTCTTTGATCCTCAGGCCAGAGCTCGTTAACTTCATAAACAATCCACCTGGCGCTCGTTTAAATGTTTATAAACACAGACACAGCTAAATCAGACTGACACAGGATGCAGCTACTAACTAACTATGTGACAAGTCAGTCACACACACACACACAGACTCTAGAGCCAGCTTCATGTGATTACAGTCACACACACACACACACACACACACACACACACACACACACACACACACGTAACCTAATGTGGTTACAGCTCCTCCATATCAGTGCTTATAGAAAGATGATCATGTGTCTGTCTGATCAGCTCTGTCTTGACCTTAAGATCGTGGGTTTGATTCCCATGTTGACAGAGATGGCACAACCCGCAGTAGCTCCCGTGGCCCATTCAAAATTTCCGGAGAGGAAATTTTCTAGTTATTATTAGTGTGAATGCTGGAAGCATTCACACTATTGTTATTCTGTTCGGCCATTTTGTTTCTTTAAACTTATTATTATTATTATTATTCTGAGTCTTCTTCCCTTTTTCTGTGTTTAACTACTTCTTCATACTTTGTGCTATTTCAACAATTCATATATCAAAACGTGCAGCTTTTTCAGGACATTTATGCTATTATTTTTCTCTTTCATACTATTTATACTTTTTAAAATATTTAACTTTTTCTGCAATTTTTTTCCCATAGGAATACATTGAAACAGTCGTCAAACTCTTCAAATCTTCTGCTTCATTCAGCCTCTAATAGCTTCAGCATACTTTCAGCTACAGACTTCATTCAACTTTTAAACTGTTCACAAACCTTTCAACTATTCAGCTATATCTCAGCTTATTGATATCTTCAACAGTTTCAGATAAATGTATAGTTTTAAAATCATTAAAATTTCTGACAAAATTCAGATTTAACATGAAAGTCAATGGGACGGAATGTTCGGACGTTGGCAGTTGGTAGAGTGACAGAGGGTCTAAAAATCCTCTCACATTTTTCTCTCTATCCTGTCAGCACGGCCACAGATTACACTCTACACACATAATTTCGGGCATGCTTGTAGACAAGCTCATCCTCGATCTTTTCATGTGCTCAAAAAACCAGAGAGACGAACACAATTTAAACTGGGAGCCTCTGAGTGTGGCCAGTTCCCTGTCTCCTCTCATTGACTCCCATTCAAAAGTAGGCGCTGATTTTCTAAACGTCCCAAAGTTTCCAACCTGCGACACAATCAACAATTTTTACTCTAGAAACACCAAAGTGACACGGACGCGTTCAGCAAGGTCTTATGGTTCGGAAAATGTAAACCTTTTGCTCGTACTAAGTACAGATTTGTCGTACATTAGATCTGTTTGAGGGTGTCACAGAGCAGTTAAAGCCTATGGTTAAAGCTGCCACCATACCTTAAAGCCACCAGCCAACAGTTACATGGTAACCTCAACATGGTAACCTCACCATGGAAACCTCACCATGGTAACCTCACCATGGCAACGTCACCATGGCAACGCACACATTCTCTCTGTCTGACTGTCTGTCGGTCATACACACACACACACACACACACACACAAATGGACACACACTAACTACCACACACACACACACACAAATGGACACACACACACAAATGGACACACACTCACCATACACACACATCCAACACACACACACACACACACAAATGGACACACACTCACCATGCATACACATCCAACACACACACACAAATGGACACACACTAACTACTACACACGCACACACACACCATACACACACATCCAACACACACGCACACAAATGGACACACACTCACCATACACACACATCCAACACACACACACACACACAAATGGACACACACTAACTACCACACACACACACACACACAAACACACACACACACACACACACACACACACACACTCACCATACACACACATCCAACACACACACACACACACAAATGGACACACACTAACTACCACACACACACACACCCAACAAACATACAACCACTTACCAAACACATACACAATTTACACAATTACACACAAACAGACACACATGCACACACAACAAACACACACAAATGGACACACACTAACCATACACAAACAGACACACACGTCCAACACACACACATTTCATACAGTTGTCAGGTCAGAACTTTTTGTATATCTTCACTCACACACACACACACACACACACACACACTTTTGTATATCTTCCTCACTCTCTCTCACACACACACACACACACACACACTTTTCCTACAGTTGTCTGACTGTTTTGTATGTACCTCTCTATCTTCCTGTTGTAGTTAATGGACTCGTTGCTGTTAATTTTGTTCTTTAGCTATTTAAACTGAAAATACACATTTCCCCATTTTGATCATGTTGAACACATTGTTTTACACGTATCCTAAACTACTGAGGCTCTTCTCAACCATTTCACACCATTAAACCTGCTGTTTTCATGTTCTACTCCTCAGCTAATGCTCGATCTATATTCTTCAACAATGTTCTTCTGCTGTCAGTTTACAATGTATTTCAGTAGGCATTAACTTTTTTCCTAATTCAGGAATTTTTCAAACTCTTCTTTGACAATTCAAGTAATTTCCAGCCATTTCATACAAAGTCTCACATCTTCTACTTTTAAATATATTCTCAGCCATTGCTTCAGCTATGTTAGTGCTGGTTCATCAGTTGTCCTTCCTGTCAGGTTAGCTACAGATTTCAACTATTTAACCATTACATTTAAACATGCAGAATTTCAATGTTTTCTTCTCCCTTTAGCATTTCTACTGCTTTTTACCTTTAAAAAGGCATTCATCTCACACTACAAGTTATATGTTTCAGCTTTTTCCCTCCTAGGGATGAATAAAGTATTCCTCTACTCTCTACTCTACTCTACTCTACTCTAGCATTAGTCTTTTCAACATTGCTTTAGCAGTTTCGTCAACTAATTTAGCATTGATTCAACAATTTCTTCAGCTCATTCAGCATTGCTTCAGCAACAGCGTTCAGCTGCTTTCAGCATTCACACGCATTTTCTGCAGGAAATGCTATCTTTTTCTAGTTCTCCTTCATCTTCCGGACGAATTTCGATTCGCAACTAGTCCTGCAACTCGAAGAGTTGCAGGACATATTATATATCAAAACGTGCGGCTTGATCGGGATCACTGTGCTATTACTTGTCTCAACAGTTTACGAATTTTTCGCGACGTAAGTCGCGATTTACTGCGCAAAAATTTGCATGTAAGTCAATGGGACGGGCGAAAAAAAAAGAGCGAAAAAGACCAATCATTGGAGTTTAACAAACGTCTACTGCTCAGGCATACTTTCACCTAGAGACTCCATTTAAACTTTAAACAGTAGACACAAGTCTTGTGTATTGTCCTATTACTCCACGTTTTGATAGGTCATATAGTTTTTGATCAATCCCTGATCAATGACCATGATCATTTTTGGAGAAATTATGAGTTTATAATGGGTGTGTATTGCATGGAATGTTCGTGTCAGAGTGCGTGACATCATTGGTTAGAGTGGGAGAGAGTGAAGAAAAATTCTGTATTTTTTCTGGATAAACTGTGACCACGGCCACAATTTACACTCTACAGACATAATTTTTTCAGAATTTGTAAGACAAACTTGTTATCTCTCATGTCATGTGCTCAAAATATCAGAGAGACTTACAGAATTGACAGAATCAGCCTCTGAGTGCGGCCACGTCTGTCTCTGCTCCTCATTGAGTCCCAATACAAATATTTTCTGAGAGGAGCAGAACGGCCTGATGTTTTAAAACTGCCAGCGTCGCCAAAATATTTACTGTAGAAAACACCAAATCGTACCGAAATTTTCAGTAAGTCCTTAGAGCAACGTTGATCTGTGTTTTGTTCTGATAGGAGTTCCCGTTTTGTCATGCTAAGCCTAATTGTGAGACCGGTTTAGAGGCAGAAAATGGCTCTTTTTCTCCACGTTTCTGTCTGCCTCAGCCTGCGGGGGCCCCTATCGCCGTGGTAACCTCTTTGATCCTCAGGCCAGAGCTCGTTAACTTCATAAACAATCCACCTGGCGCTCGTTTAAATGTTTTATAAACACAGACACAGCTAAATCAAGACTGACACAGGATGCAGCTACTAACTAACTATGTGTCAAGTCAGTCACACACACACACACAGACTCTAGAGCCAGCTCCATGTGATTACAGTCACACACACACACACACACACACACACACACACACACACACACACACAAACACACACACACCTTCATGTGATTAAAACACAGTTAACGTGCAACAGAATTTAAACTTAAACCATGATTTAATCTGGTTTTAAAGTTAAACCTTGTTGGTGACACACACACACACACACACACACACACACACACACACACACACACACACACACACACACACACACACACACACACACACACACACACACACACACACACACACACACACACACACACACACACACACACACACACACTTAACCTAATGTGGTTACAGCTCCTCCATATCAGTGCTTATAGAAAGATGATCATGTGTCTGTCTGATCAGCTCTGTCTTGACCTTAAGATCGTGGGTTTGATTCCCATGTTGACCGAGATGGCAAAATCGGCAGTAGCCCCGCGGCCCATTCAAAATTTCCCGAGAGGAAATTTTCTAGTTAGGGCCACGGGCAATCGCACCGGGCACTGATCCCTACAGCTATGAAATAGCTGCAGGGACCAGTGCCCGGGCGAAGCCCGGGCACTACTGTTATTGTGTGGATTTTTTCCTAGTTAGTGTGACTGCTGAAGCAGTCACACTATTGTTCTTCTGTTTGGCCATTTTCTTCCGCCTTTTTACGGTCTTCTTCTAGTCCTTCATACTTTGTGCTATTTCAACAATTCATATATCAAAACGTGCAGCTTTTTTTTGAACTTTATCGGCATTACTTTTCTCTTTTTTAACTATTTATACTTTTTCAAATATTTAACTTTTTCACAAAAAATCTCACATTCATCAAAGTCTCAACCTCTCTTCTTCACAACTCCACTGTAGTGTAGGGGGTAGGGTAACTGCCTGCCAACCCTAAGGTCACTGGTTCGAATCCAAGGGAAGAACTCTTGTTATGTTATGTTGAATTCTGCTCTCCTCCACTGCCTTCAATTGGTTACAGGTGTTTGTTATCTCCTTGATTACTCGTACCAGTTTGCAGCACATCATCACATTACAATGAATGACAACAGTTTTGAAAGCAGTGTGCTCTCTGTAGCCGAGTGGCAGAGTAAAGGCTTAGTGATCATGTGGTCATGGGTTCGATTCCTGCCTCAGTCTTTTCACTTCATTGCTTGACTTTTGATTCCAATTATTCAGCTGTCATTGGACAGTCTTTGATTCCTCATAGTATAAAGCTCATTGTAACTCAGGTTCTCTGTGGCCATATGGTTAGTGCTCAGCCTGAAATTCACAGACATTTTCATTCTAAGTCATTCAAGCTTGACTCTCAAGCTTTCTTGATGTTGACAGTGTGCAGATCATTAACAGACAACAGTCTCTGCAACTGTGTGTGCACTGTGGCCTAGAGGCAGAGTGGAAGTCTAATGACCATGAGGATGTGGGTTCGATTCCGACCTTGGTCAAACATTTGTATGGTGATCACTGCTTGCATTTTTGGAGAAATTATGAGTTTATAATGGGTGTGTATTGCATAGAATGTTCGTGTCAGAGTGCGTGACATCATCGGTTAGAGTGGGAGAGAGTGAAGAAACATTCTGTATTTTTTCTGGATAAACTGTGAGCACGGCCACAATTTACACTCTACAGACATAATTTTTTCAGAATTTGTAAGACAAACTTGTTATCTCTCATGTCATGTGCTCAAAATATCAGAGAGACTTACAGAACTTACAGAATCAGCCTCTGAGTGCGGCCACGTCTGTCCCTGCTCCTCATTGAGTCCAATACAAATATTTTCTGAGAGGAGCAGAACGGCCTAATGTTTGTAATGTAACACACACACACACACACAGGTAACCTAATGTGGTTACAGCTCCTCCATATCAGTGCTTATAGAAAGATGATCATGTGTCTGTCTGATCAGCTCTGTCTTGACCTTAAGATCGTGGGTTTGATTCCCATGTTGACAGAGATGGCACAACCCGCAGTAGCTCCCGTGGCCCATTCAAAATTTCCCGAG
>NW_028221338.1:0-16017 GCF_045865225.1 Trachurus japonicus | reverse complement strand
ACACCTCTACTACATCTGTACACACCTGTAACCAAGTATAAACTGGTTCTTAAATCCCCAGTCTGTAACTTATTTGTCTTTTTATTATCAAAAAACCACGGAAGCTCATTGCATTCACTGGATAAAAACCGCCACCTTACCGTGGTGGAGGGGTTTGAGCACCCGAATGATCCTAGGAGCTATGTTGTCCGGGGCTTAATGCCCCTGGTAGGGTCTCCCAAGGCAAACAGGTCCTAGGTGACGGGTCAGACAAAGAGCGGTTCAAAGCCCCCTTATGAAAAAAGTAACAGCAAGGACATGTACGTCGCCCGGACTGACGTTACCGGGGCCCCACCCTGGAGCCAGGCCTGGGGTTGGGGCTCGCAGGCGAGCGTCTGGTGGCCGGGTCTTGGCCCACGGGACCCGACCCGGACTTCAACGCTCACATGGGCAGCGACAGTGTTACCTGGAGAGGTGTGATTGGGAGGAACGGCCTCCCCAATCTGAACCCGAGCTGTGTTTTGTTATTGGACTTCTGTGCTAGCCACAGTTTGTCCATAACGAACACCATGTTCGAGCATAAGGGTCCATCAGTGCACGTGGCACCAGGACACCCTAGGCCGGAGGTCAATGATCGACTTTGTAGTCGTGTCATCTGACCTCCGGCCGTATGTCTTGGACACTCGGGTGAAGAGAGGGGCTGAGCTGTCAACTGATCACCACCTGGTGGTGAGTTGGATCCGCTGGCAGGGGAGGAAGCTGGTCAGACCTGGAAGACCCAAGCGTATCGTGAGGGTCTGCTGGGAACGTCTGGCAGAATCCCCTGTCAGGGAGGTCTTCAACTCCCACCTCCGGGAGAGCTTTGACCGGATTCTGAGGGAGGCTGGAGACATTGAGTCTGAATGGACCATGTTCTCCACTTCCATTGTTGACGCGGCCGTCCGGAGCTGCGGCCGTAAGGTCTCCGGCGCCTGTCGCGGCGGCAATCCCCGAACCCGGTGGTGGACACGGGAAGTAAGGGATGCCGTCAAGCTGAAGAAGGAGTCCTACCGAGCCTGGCTAGCTCGGGGGACTCCCGAGGCAGCTGACGGGTACCGGCAGGCCAAGCGGACGGCAGCCTGGGCGGTCGCGGAAGCAAAAACTCGGGTCTGGGAAAAGTTCAGGGAGGCCATGGAGGAGGACTACCGGTCGGCCTCGAGGAAATTCTGGCAAACCATCCGGCGCCTCAGGAGGGGGAAGCAGTGCTCCGCCAACACTGTTTACAGAAGAGGAGGGGAGCTGTTGACCTCGACTGGGGATATCGTCGGGCGGTGGAAGGAATACTTCGAGGATCTCCTCAATCCCACTGACACGCCTTCCGTCGAGGAAGCAGAGGCTGAGGACTCAGAGGTTGATTCATTCATCACCCAAGCTGAAGTCACTGAGGTAGTCCAGAAGCTCCTCAGTGGCAAGGCACCGGGGGTGGATGAGATCCGCCCTGAGTACCTCAAGTCTCTGGATGTTGCGGGGCTGTCGTGGCTGACATGCCTCTGCAGCATCGCGTGGCAGTCGGGGACAGAGCCTCTGGACTGGCAGACCGGGGTGGTGGTCCCTCTCTTCAGACCGGGGTGGTGGTCCCTCTCTTCAAAAAGGGGGACCGGAGGGTGTGTTCCAACTACCGGGGGATCACACTCCTCAGCCTCCCGGGGAAAGTCTATTCCAGGGTGCTGGAGAGGAGAATGCGGCCGATAGTCGAACCTCGGATTCAGGAGGAACAATGCGGTTTTTGCCCTGGCCGTGGAACGCTTGACCAGCTCTACACCCTCCGCAGGGTGCTCGAGGGCTCATGGGAGTTTGCCCAACCAGTCCACATGTGTTTTGTGGATCTGGAGAAGGCTTTCGACCGTGTCCCACGTGGCATCCTGTGGGAGGTGCTCCGAGAGTATGGGGTCGGAGGCCCTCTGCTGAGGGCTGTACGGTCCCTGTACGACCGGAGCAGGAGCTTGGTTCGCATTGCCGGCAGTAAGTCAGACCTGTTCCCGGTGCGTGTTGGACTCCGGCAGGGCTGCCCTTTGTCACCGGTTCTGTTCATTATTTTTATGGACAGAATTTCTAGGCGCAGCCAAGTGCCGGAAGGGGTACGGTTCGGGAGCCACTTGATTTCATCTCTGCTTTTTGCGGATGATGTGGTTTTGTTGGCTCCCTCGAGCCAGGACCTTCAGCATGCACTGGGGCGGTTTGCAGCCGAGTGTGAAGCAGCTGGGATGAGAATCAGCACCTCTAAGTCCGAGGCCATGGAAAAAGGTGGCTTGCACCCTCCAGGTCGGGGGAGAGTTCCTGCCTCAGGTGGAGGAGTTGAAGTATCTTGGGGTCTTGTTCACGAGTGAGGGGAGAACGGAGCGCGAGATCGACAGGCGGATCGGTGCGGCGGCCGCAGTAATGCGGTCGTTGTATCGGTCCGTCGTGGTGAAGAAGGAGCTGAGCCGAAAGGAAAAGCTCTCGATTTACCGGTCGATCTACGTTCCCACCCTCACCTATGGTCATGAACTCTGGGTCATGACCGAAAGAACTGGATCCCGGATACAAGCGGCCGAAATGAGTTTCCTCCGCAGGGTGGCGGGGCGCTCCCTTAGAGATAGGGTGAGGAGCTCTGTCACCCGGGAGGAGCTCGGAGTAGAGCCGCTGCTCCTCCACATCGAGAGGAGCCAGCTGAGGTGGCTCGGGCACCTGTATAGGATGCCCCCTGGACGCCTCCCTCGTGAGGTGTTCATGTCCCACCGGGAGGAGGCCCCGAGGAAGACCCAGGACACGCTGGAGTGACTACGTCACTCGGCTGGCCTGGGAACGCCTTGGGGTCCCCCGGAAGAGCTGGAGGAAGTGTCCGGGGAGAGGGAAGTCTGGGGATCCCTGCTCCGACTGCTGCCCCCGCAACCCGGACTCGGATAAGCGGCGGACAATGGATGGATGGATGGATGGATGGATAAAAAAAAATAGACACCTTATCATCTCATAATTATGAGATAAAGAAAAATGAAATGTCTACAAATCTATAAATGTGTGTGTGAATGGGTGAATGTGATGGTACTGTAAAGCGTTTTGGGTATCGTTCAGGTATAGTAAAGCGCTATAAATACAGACCATTTACCATTTACCATTGAAATCCGCTCTTGCTGTCTCAGAACAAGCAATGATTACTAATCATTCAGGCTAATAATGTACAGTGACCTAATATACAAAACAAGAAGGATAACAATCTATACTCCACCCGGGATTCGATCCTCAGCCTCCCGAGTGGAAGGGAACTGCTCTACCCACTGTACTACCGTGAGTTACACTTTGTTTTGAGACAGCAAGAGCGGATTTATAGACATTACCACCATTTTTCTTAATCTCATAGATCTCATAACTACGAGATAAGGTGTTTAATTTTTTTTTTTATCCAGTGAATGCAATGCGCTTCCGTAAAACTCAAACCTGTCTTTCATAAATCCGTATTTGACTGTAGGTGAATCACAGCTGCATCCAAAGTAAAGCTTTCTGGTTCCTTAGAATGAGTTGTTACAAGTCGTTACAAATACATAAGTGGGCGACGCACTGAACCGAGGCGGCCATGTTGCATCGTGACCGTAGGTAACCACGGAAACTACGTGGGTCAGGTAAACAATACCACATCACCATGACAACATATTGTCAGGCCTGTATTGTTTTGCCTCGTGCTGGCGGACCACTTGTTTATCCTGTTACATGCAGCGTCTGTTGTCTGTCTGACGTCTGCCCCATTTCACCTGAATGCAACATCAAGAATACGTTCAGATATGCAACCGCACCGAATTCCTATGTACTATACCTTTAATTCTATATTTGTAGATAATTATTAGCCTGACCATCCAGACTACATCATGAACATGTCTAGTCTGGCAACGAGCGGTAGACCTCGGCTCAATCCAGGGGGCGGGATGAAGGCTGTCTTTCAAACTGCCTCTGCACCAATTGGGTAGTAGCGCTACGACCAATCAGAGCAAAGAGCAGGATGACGTTAGCCTGACGAGCCAATTAAAATGTATGTCGTCATTAGTGTTGTGTCGTTCGCGAGTGATTCGTTCGAAGGAACGAATTATTTAAGTGAACGTACTGACTAGAATCACTTCCTGACCTGATTGGTTCCTTTCTCAGTTCAGTAGTTGAGCTCAGCAGCAGCGTGCAGGCCGACAGTGGAACTGCTGTGTGGTCTGTGAATCACTGAATCACCTGCCAATCTGGTGGCGGAGACTCTCGTTGAGGGAACGGTGCATGTTCAGTGATGCGTTCACTGACAGTCAGGGCTGAGAGCTCCAGTTCACTCACTGCGCGCGTGGTTCACTGTACTGGGGGCTGAGCTCCAGTTACGTTCGCGCTGCCACTCACTCACTCATGATTCGCAAACCTACTGCAGACACAGAGAACTGCTGCTGGGGAAGCTGTTACTCACTCACTCACTGGTGATTGGCGAACCTGCACCAGAGAACTGCTGCTGCAGACGTGATTCAGGTTCACGTACTGTGCTGAATGTGGCGCTGTGTCACTCACTGCCTGGTGTACTGCATGCACAGAGCTGTGTAGCGTCCTGTTAAGTGAATGTACTGTGCACACAGTTCACCATGGTAGTTTTTTTGGAACCGGCGACGATGACCATAACGTCTGACGGGGGGGGGGGGGGGGGGGGGGGTGTAGTGATTCGGTGAACGAATTTTTTGAACGGCACATTTTAAGGAACTGATTCTAGTGATTCAGTACAGTCAAAAGAACTGCCGATCCCATCACTAGTCGTCATGGCGTTAAGCCGCCCTAAACAGATTGGTGATTGGTCAACACAAACGGTGTTCAAGACTCAAAAAGTTCCTATGGCTCGTTTCTAGACCCACCTACGGAGCAAAGAGATTTGCTGCTGCTACGGGGCAGAGAGATTTATAGGCTACTACATGGGGGGAAATTCCTACGTACTATACCTTTAACACATGAATGACTGTGTCCTCAGAGGTGGTCGACTACCTGCAGCAGAAGGAGGTTCCTGTCCTGAAGGAGCGACTGAAGAAGTTCATGCAGCAGCAGCAGGAAGAGGTGGAGGTGGAGGAACAGCAGCAACACTTCCTCCTCTCAGACATCTTCAGCTCTCAGGACCACGACTTCATCGAGGTGGACAACAGTCAGCTGACCGCTGGCCAATCAGGAGGCAGCAGGATGTAAGAGCAGCTGACTGCCGGCCAATCAGGAGGCAGCAGGATGTAAGAGCAGCTGACCGCCGGCCAATCAGGAGGCAGCAGGATGTAAGAGCAGCTGACCGCCGGCCAATCAGGAGGCAGCAGGATGTAAGAGCAGCTGACCGCTGGCTAATCAGGAGGCAGCAGGATGTAAGAGCAGCTGACCGCCGGCCAATCAGGAGGCAGAAGGATGTAAAAGCAGAAGCTCCTCTGGGACGATGTAAAAAGAAAAAAACACACACAAAAACTCACGCCCACCTTCTCTGTTGAGGGGCGGGGCTTAGTTTAGCCCCGCCTACCTTCTCTGTTGAGGGGCGGGGCTTCCTGTCACGGACTGAGACGTGTCGACCACAGGAAGCAAACTGGATGGAAGCTTTTATTTTGAAAATTGGATGGAAGCTTTTATTTTGAAAATTGGATGGAAGCTTTTATTTTGAAGATGCTGATGAATTGATTTCAATGTTTTACTTTTGTAATTAAATGAACTTTTCTCATTTCATCGTGTTGTCTGGTTATTGATCTGTTATTGATCATGTTCAATCAATCAATCAATGTGTTTATTTGGGGCATGTCAATTTAAATCATCATCATCACACTTCATCTTAGTTCAAATAATACAATACACAACATGGCCGAAAAGGAAAGCGGGAGAAGCAAAAGCTGATCTAGTCCCGCCCCCATTACCCACAGAATAAAAAAAAAAATTAAAAATCTTTATAATCTTTTCTCTTTGCTTTTTTTCCTCTTTTAAACTTGATCATGTTAGTCGATATTATCGATCAGAAGCTCATTGAATGAGTCAGAGAGTCCGTTCCCGTCGTGGGAACCACGTCCTCCCATTAAGCTGGTCTGTCCTCTCTTCCTATGAACCAGTCTGCCATCCAGTCCTCCCATTAAGCTGGTCTGTCCTCTCTTCCTATGAACCAGTCTGCCATCCAGTCCTCCATTAAGCTGGTCTGTCCTCTATGAACCAGTCTGCCATCCAGTCCTCCCATTAAGCTGGTCTGTCCTCTATGAACCAGTCTGCCATCCAGTCCTCCATTAAGCTGGTCTGTCCTCTATGAACCAGTCTGCCATCCAGTCCTCCCATTAAGCTGGTCTGTCCTCTATGAACCAGTCTGCCATCCAGTCCTCCCATTAAGCTGGTCTGTCCTCTCTTCCTATGAACCAGTCTGCCATCCAGTCCTCCATTAAGCTGGTCTGTCCTCTATGAACCAGTCTGCCATCCAGTCCTCCCATTAAGCTGGTCTGTCCTCTATGAACCAGTCTGCCATCCAGTCCTCCCATTAAGCTGGTCTGTCCTCTATGAACCAGTCTGCCATCCAGTCCTCCATTAAGCTGGTCTGTCCTCTCTTCCTATGAACCAGTCTGCCATCCAGTCCTCCATTAAGCTGGTCTGTCCTCTATGAACCAGTCTGCCATCCTGTCCTCCCATTAAGCTGGTCTGTCCTCTATGAACCAGTCTGCCATCCAGTCCTCCATTAAGCTGGTCTGTCCTCTATGAACCAGTCTGCCATCCAGTCCTCCATTAAGCTGGTCTGTCCTCTATGAACCAGTCTGCCATCCAGTCCTCCATTAAGCTGGTCTGTCCTCTATGAACCAGTCTGCCATCCAGTCCTCCATTAAGCTGGTCTGCCCTCTCTTCCTATGAACCAGTCTGCCATCCAGTCCTCCCATTAAGCTGGTCTGTCCTCTCTTCCTATGAACCAGTCTACCATCCAGTCCTCCATTAAGCTGGTCTGCCCTCTCTTCCTATGAACCAGTCTGCCATCCAGTCCTCCATTAAGCTGGTCTGTCCTCTATGAACCAGTCTGCCATCCAGTCCTCCATTAAGCTGGTCTGCCCTCTCTTCCTATGAACCAGTCTGCCATCCAGTCCTCCCATTAAGCTGGTCTGTCCTCTATGAACCAGTCTGCCATCCAGTCCTCCCATTAAGCTGGTCTGTCCTCTATGAACCAGTCTGCCATCCAGTCCTCCCATTAAGCTGGTCTGTCCTCTCTTCCTATGAACCAGTCTGCCATCCAGTCCTCCCATTAAGCTGGTCTGTCCTCTATGAACCAGTCTGCCATCCAGTCCTCCATTAAGCTGGTCTGCCCTCTCTTCCTATGAACCAGTCTACCATCCAGTCCTCCATTAAGCTGGTCTGTCCTCCCTTCCCATGAACCAGTCTGCCATCCAGTCCATAGAGTTTTTCCTCAGTGGATGTGAGGGTCTAAGGACAGAGGATGTTTTTATGATGGGATGTAAAGCCCTTTGAGACAAACTGGTGGTAAAAATGGGCTATACAAATAAAATGACCTTGCCTTGCCTTTATACCGTATGGAGCTTTAAGAGACTAAGTCGACTACAGTGACAGTAAAATGTTTGTGCCCGTTTGTTTATTTGTCACATCATTCAGAGTTTTTAATTTAGCTTATGTATTTTTGTATTATGTTCTTTTCTGTTATATTGTTCTCTTGTATTTATATTATTCATTTTCTCAGTGTTGTGTAATTTCTCTGGTGTGAACACTGTGGTCTGTATTTACTGAACACATATTTAACACTTTCATCTACTGCCATCTACAGTATATAATGTAAATTAATGTGACTGTTTAAAGTGTAACTAGATAAATACTAGAAAATTTCCTCTGGGGAAATTTTGAATGGGCCGCGGGGCTACTGCGGATTTTGCCATCTCTGTCAACATGGGAATCAAACCCACGATCTTAAGGTCAAGACAGAGCTGATCAGACAGACACATGATCATCTTTCTATAAGCACTGATATGGAGGAGCTGTAACCACATTAGGTTAACTGTGTGTGTGTGTGTGTGTGTGTGTGTGTGTGTGTGTGTGTGTGTGTGTGTGTGTGTGTGTGTGTGTGTGTTTGTGTTTATCTTGTGTAATAGGGCCAGGACTCAATTAAAACAATTAATCTAATTAATTAGAGGCTTTGTAATTAATTAATCGCAATTAATTGCATTTTAATCGCATATAAATATTTGACCTGAGAACAGTGAGAAGCATTTTTTTCACATGGATTTTAGTATACCATTGAATGACTGAATAGCTTAAGCAACAAAACATTGTTTTTTTTTTCAAGGTGGTACTTAGGCAAGGCAAGGCAAGGCATCTTTATTTATATAGCGCATTTCATACCAAGGCAACTCAATGTGCTTTACATAAAGACAAAACATTTTTTTAAAAAGAAGCATAAGACAGAATAAAAACAAGCACTAAAAACAGAGTTAAAAGCAAGAGCAAATACAAGTAAAAGAAAAGAAAATAGATAAAGTTTTAAGTTCTCAGCTATAAGCACGTGAAAAGAGAAATGTTTTTAACCTGGATTTAAAAGTGCTCACAGTTGGGGCTGATTTCAGTTCTGCTGGTAGTTTGTTCCACTTGTGTGCAGCATAGCAGCTAAATGCTGCTTCACCATGTCTGGTCTGAACTCTGAGCTCCACTATCTGACCTGAGTCAGTAGATCTCAGAGCTCTGCTGGGTTTATACTCTACTAACATGTCTTTCATGTATTCTGGACCTAAACCATTCAGTGATTTGTAAACCAGTAGCAGAACTTTAAAATCTATTCTGTAGCTGACTGGGAGCCAATGTAAGGTCTTAAGAACCGGGCTGATGTGATCTGATCTCTTTGTTCTGGTTAAAACTGGAGCTGCAGCGTTCTGAATGAGCTGCAGCTGTTTGACCAGTCAGAAGACCGTTACAGTAGTCTAGTCTACTGGAGATAAAAGCATGAATCAGCTTCTCCTGATCAGTTTGGGACATAAAACCCTTAATTCTGGATATGTTCTTCATAAAGAATCCAGGAAAAAATACAAATAAATTTCAAAAGGAAAAGATTGCAATGGAAAAAAAAAAAAAAAAGAGAGAGTGAGTGAAGCGGAGAGCAAAGGAGTGAAGCGTCTGCACTCAAGCAAAGCAGCAAAGCAGCACTTAACCAAGACCAACATGCAAATTATCGATTAATTCATTAATCGATATTTGATACAGATTTAAATGGTCTTTCCTGCCAATACACTATGATGATTACTGTAGTATTTAACTAGGCTACATAAATCACAGTAGCATAAACTGATTTGTTGAACGGACCAGGTGATGGGCTGGCTGGTCCTGTCTAACTTCTGTGTACTGGGTGCCATTGTGCAGGGTGTTAAGGCAGCCTTCCTCCACTGCAGTCCCTATGGTCCTGGACCCTCTGGCTGGTGGGGTGGGCTGCTTTCAGCTGGGGGGGACTCTATCAGCTGCTCCCACCAGAGGCATTTGACGCATTTGACACCAACAAGGTTTAACTTTAAAACCAGATTAAATCATGGTTTAAGTTTAAATTCTGTTGCACGTTAACTGTGTTTTAATCACATGAAGGTGTGTGTGTGTTTGTGTGTGTGTGTGTGTGACTGTAATCACATGACTGACTTGACTTACGTCGCGAAAAATTCGTACACTGTTGAGAAAAGTAATAGCACGCCGATCCCGATCAAGACACACGTTTTGATATATAATTTGGCCTGCAACTCGAAGAGTTGCAGGACTAGTAGCGAATCGAAAGTATTGTGTAAGAGGACGAAGAACTAGAAAAAACATTTCCAAGAATGGAAATGGTGTGAATGCTGAAAGCAATGCTGAATGAGCTGAAGAAATTGTTGAAACAATGCTGAATGAGCTAAAGAAAGAAAGAAAGAAAGAAAGAAAGAAAGAAAGAAAGAAAGAAAGAAAGAAAGAAAGAAAGAAAGAAAGAAAGAAAGAAAGAACAAAAGGACAGAAAGAAAGAAAAAGACAAGAGAGAAGGGTAGACAGAGAAAGAAAAAGGTAAGAAAAGCAGAATAATAGAAGATAAAGAGAATAGAGAATGAATGAAACAGACAGAGGGGTAGTAAGAAAGAAGGAAAGAAATTGGGGTGGATAAATGAAAGAGTCGACTATGTTGAAGTCGATGAGCCACTGGAGCGGGTCTAGCTGGACAATTAGGCTCACTGAGACAATTCTGTAAGTCTGCTGTTTTGAGCACATCAAATGAGACACGACAAGTCTGAATGTTTTTTCGGTCCCTCTCACTCTAACGATGATGTCACTCACTCTAAGCCCTGCTCGTTAAACGCAATACACAACCATTATAAAGTTGGATTTTGTCAAACCCTACACTACAGTGGAGTTGTGGGGATGAGGTTGAGACTTTGATCAATGTGAGATTTTTCAATGATGCTTAAAAAAAAAAGTAAGGAAAGTGCAGAAATTAGCCACACCAAGCAAGAAGAGGACTTTTTTGTGACCTGTGACTATTTTTTGGTGAATTAAAATGAATTAAAAAGCACTTAACAGCAAGTTACAAAGTTGAGCTCCTTCTCCTGCTGCTGTGAAAAAAATGCATTGGGCTGAATGAGAGCAGAGAGCTCCCTGGCTGCATTTAAAAAATATTTTAAATTATTATCTAAGTCTCTTTGCATTTTTGACCAGAATTTTAGCCAGAAGACAAGTGTGGCTACAAAACTGGAGAAAATAATTTGTCTAGAGTTTAATTTGCAGAAAAAGTTAAATATTTTAAAAAGTATAAATAGTTAAAAAGAGAAAAGTAATGCCGATAAAGTTCAAAAAAGCTGCACGTTTTGATATATGAATTGTTGAAATAGCACAAAGTATGAAGGACTAGAAGAAGACCGTAAAAAGGTGGAAGAAATTGGCCATTTTCTTCCGCCTTTTTACGGTCTTCTGGCTAAAATTCTGGTCAAAAATGCAAAGAGACTTAGATAATAATTTAAAATATTTTTTAAATGCAGCCAGGGAGCTCTCTGCTCTCATTCAGCCCAATGCTGAGAGTTCTCCACAACTCTGTCTGTAGTCCAGTTGGTAAGGTGGCCGCTTGCCAACCCCAAGGTCACTAGTTCGAATCCAGGCTGAGCAATCATGTTATGTGATGTTGAATTCTGCTCCCCTCCCCCACCCTCAATTGGTTACAGGTGTTCGTTAAGAGATGCATTAATTGCTTCTGCCACCGTTTGCAGCACATCATCACATTACAATGGCAACATGCTTATGTCTGTGCTCCCTGTGGCAAAGTGGCAGAGTAAAGGTTTATTGATCATGAGGTCATGGGTTCGATTCCTTACTTTTTTTCTAAGCAGAAGCCAGTGATCCTCTTATCAAAGGTTTTCTTTACCCCTCACATACTGTCTCTGTCTGTAGCCTAGTGGTTAGCTTGCTGGTCTGGAGACCTGAAGGTTGCTCGTTCAAATTTTGCCTCAACAACAA
This sequence comes from Trachurus japonicus, assembly GCF_045865225.1. NCBI lineage: Eukaryota > Metazoa > Chordata > Actinopteri > Carangiformes > Carangidae > Trachurus > Trachurus japonicus. Next base: position 4,578 of record NW_028221338.1, on the reverse strand, counting down.
TTATAGTGAATTATTTTCCCAGTCGTCCTCTGTTGACTTCTGATAACTTGCTTCATGTTGAAACTGCTGCTCTCAGCCTGAAATTCACAGAAATTTTCATTCTAAGTCATTCAAGCTTGACTCTCAAGCTTTCTTGATGTTGACAGTGTTTCCAACAGGTGCAGCTTTGGGCTTGTTAACTTACGAGTGAGACAGAGTGCAGATCATTAACAGACAACAGTCTTTACAACTGTGTGTGCACTCTGCCTAGAGGCAGAGTGAAAGTCTACTGACCATGAGGTTGTGGGTTCAATTCCGACCTTTGTCAACCATTTGTATGGTGATCACTGCTAGCACTATTTGCTAATTCTGCAACAGCGTTCAGCTGCTTTCAGCAGTCACACCATTTCCATTCTTGGAAATGCTTTTTCTAGTAATGTGTGTGTGTTGCGTCTAACGAGCAGAGCTAGAGTGGTGCTAGAGTGGAGAGAGGCAAAAAAACATTCTAGAGTTTTTCTGGCTAAACTGTCAGCATGGCCACAAATTTTCATTCTAAGTCATTCAAGCTTGACTCTCAAGCTTTCTTGGTGTTGACACAGTGTGTTTCCAACAGGTGCAGCTTTGGGCTCGTTAACTTCAGAGTGAGACAGAGTGCAGCTCATCAACAGACAACAGTCTTTGTAACAGTGTGTACACTGTGGCCTAGAGGCAAAGTCAAAGTCTTCTGACCATGAGATTGTGGGTTCGACTCCTACCTTGGTCAACCATTTGTATGGTCATCACTGCTTGCACTATTTTCACAAAAGGGTCCTCTACTTACTTGTTGTGGCTAATTTCTGCACTTTCCTTACTTTTTTTTTTAAGCAGAAGCCAGTGATCCTCTTATCAAAGGTTTTCTTTGCCCCTCACATACTGTCTCTTTCTGTAGCCTAGTGGTTAGCTTGCTGGTCTGAAGACCTGAAGGTTGCTGGTTCAAATCTTGCCTCAACAACAATTATAGTGAATTATTTTCCCAGTCGTCCTCTGTTGACTTCTGATAACTTGCTTCATGTTGAAACTGCTGCTCTCAGCCTGAAATTCACAGACATTTTCATTCTAAGTCATTCAAGCTTGACTCTCAAGCTTTCTTGATGTTGACACAGTGTGTTTCCAACAGGTGCAGCTTTGGGCTCGTTAACTTCAGAGAGAGACAGAGTGCAGATCATTAACAGACAACAGTCTCTGCACTGTGGCCTAGAGGCAGAGTAGAAGTCTACTGACCATGAGGTTGTGGGTTTGATTCCGACCTTGGTCAAACATTTGTATGGTGATCACTGCTTGCACTATTTGCTAATTCTGCAACAGCGTTCAGCTGCTTTTAGCAGTCACACCATTTCCATTCTTGGAAATGCTTTTTCTAGTTTAAAATATTTTTTAAATGCAGCCAGGGAGCTCTCTGCTCTCATTCAGCCCAATGCATTTTTTTCACAGCAGCAGGAGAAGGAGCTCAACTTTGTAACTTCTCCACAACTCGGTCTGTAGTCCAGTTGGAGAGGTGGCCGCTTGCCAACCCCAAGGTCACTAGTTCGAATCCAGGCTGAGCAATCTTGTTATGTGATGTTGAATTCTGCTCCCCTCCCCCACCCTCAATTGGTTACAGGTGTTCGTTAAAGGGATAGTTCACCCTAGAATGATATTTCGCTCATTATCTACTCACCCTCATGTTGACTAAGGGCTGGAAGAATTATCAGAGTCCTCCGTCCCTTCTCTGAGTTACAGGGGGTCTCGGCGTAGCAGTGCATTTCAATGCAACGGTTGCAAAGGGACACCGGAGCTCTTCGTAAAAAAACACACACAAAAAAACATCCAAATACCTCCATGATGCTCGTATGTAATGTCCGTCTTGTGCTGAAGCCCCAAATTGCGTAATTGTCCCGAAAAAAATTAAATAAGTCTATATTTTAAGCTTGTTTGTAGCGGAAGCTTCTCGAAGCTCCTCTTCCTGGTCCGTCCAAATCTCGCGTGATTCGCAGTAACCGCAAATCACGCGAGATTTGGACGGACCAGGAAGAGGAGCTTCGAGAAGCTTCCGCTACAAACAAGCTTAAAATATAGACTTATTTAATTTTTTTCGGGACAATTACGCAATTTGGGGCTTCAGCACAAGACGGACATTACATACGAGCATCATGGAGGTATTTGGATGTTTTTTTGTGTGTGTTTTTTTACGAAGAGCTCCGGTGTCACTTTGCAACCGTTGCATTGAAATGCACTGCTATGCCGAGACCCCCTGTAACTCAGAGAAGGGACGGAGGACTCTGATAATTCTTCCAGCCCTTAGTCAACATGAGGGTGAGTAGATAATGAGCGAAATATCATTCTAGGGTGAACTATCCCTTTAAGAGACGCATTAATTGCTTCTGCCACCGTTTGCAGCACATCATCACATTACGATGGCAACATGCTTATGACTGTGCTCTCTGTGGCGAAGTGGCAGAGTAAAGGTTTATTGATCATGAGGTCATGGGTTCGATTCCTGCCTCATTCATGTCGTACTTTCTGCTAGAGACTTCATTCAAATTCTGATTTGTAGACAAACTTCTAATGGCTCATTTATGATGCTTTTTTAAGCATCATTGAAAAATCTCACATTCATCAAAGTCTCAACCTCTACTTCATTGGAAGTGTTGGAATGGCCCAGTGGATAAGGTTCCTGCCATCCAACCACAAGGTCACAGGTTCAAATCCCACCTGAGCAGTCTAGTTAGTGTGTCAGCCACTTTGAACTTTAACCAATACCACTTGGTCTGGTCACATGATCAAACTTGATAATGCATATGCGCCCCCACCTATTCTCTTTACCTCTTTCAATCTTGGTTTGTGTTAACATGTTTCTTGTTTATACCACTGCACTAAGATTGATTTGCACTGGAACTACAGCTTTGGGCTCGTTAACTTCAGAGTGAGACAGAGTGCAGTTCATCAACAGACAACAGTCTCTGCAATTGTGTGTACACTGTGGCCTAGAGGCAGAGTGAAAGTCTGCTGACCATGAGGTTGTGGGTTTGATACCTACCTTGGTCAACCATTTGAATGGTGATCACTGCTTGCACTATTTGCTAATTCTGCAACAGCGTTCAGCTGCTTTCAGCATTCACACGCATTTGCATCAGGAAATGCTACTTTATCTAGTTATGCACATGATCCGTTTGATCCCAGAAAGGAAAAAAGGATCAATGCGCAGCCTCTGTTTCCTTTCTGATTGCGTCCGTCTGTCTGTTCGGAGTGGGAGAGAGAGACAGAGAACCCAATGTAATGTAAGTTTGATTTGATATGAGTGTCAAGGTTTAATTACGGACACTAATGAGCGCGCAGCAGTGCGTAAAAGTCGTGCGTAATGACAGCTCCTCGTTGGTGAAACACAATAAACTGCACCTCTTCTTCCACGTGTGTTTTATTGACAGGTGGAGCCTATATGAATAATGATATAAATGCATAGTGAACGGTAAGAATGGAGAGTTTGACTAATAACTAGTCCAGTTCGATCTAATGAGGACCTCCCATTAGTTCGAACTCTCATTACTCCGATTGTCGGACCAATGGGAGTTCGAACCAATGGGAGGTCGAACTAATGGGAGGTCGGACTAATGGGAGGTCGGACCAGTGCCATGGACCCGGTGAACCTTATCCTTCGCTCTATAATCACCAGATAAACTCTGCTGTTGCAATAAAAGCACAGACATGCCTAGCTGCAGTGGGAGGAGCAGAAAACTGGAAACAGGAACCAGAGGAACGTTGAGCGTCAGCGTCCAGAAGTGTAAAGAAAGTAAAGTGTGAGAGGAGGACGACGGAGCTGCAGCAGAGACCAGACAGAAAGTCAAAGTGAGTCCATCAGGAGTTTGTCAGCAACACAGCAGAGTCTCTACCAAACACTGGTGAGTACAGCTCATCATATTCACTGTGTGAGCAGCAGCTTTAACACTGAGCTTCATCTCTACTCACTCTCTTCATGTCACACTGACTCTAGTGAACTGGCTCACAACAGACCTGAGGCTGTTTGTCCACAGAGACACTATAGTCCACTTTAAACTGTCTCTGTGTCTCTGCTCAGGACTTTTACAACTCCTCACTCAGTCTCTGAGCTTCACTCTCTACTTCACCTCATTTCCTGCTTCATGCTGTCAAGGTATCACTTCCTACTGCTGCCTTACTTCACACTTCCTACTGCTGCCTTACTTCACACTTCCTGCTGCTGCCTTACTTCACACTTCCTGCAGCTCTTTCACAATAAAAGCCTCACACTTTTATTGAGAAGCAGTCAGAGGAAACACAGTGTCCTTGTCACTCAGCTCAGCTCTGTCAGAGGTTTTCTCTTTCAGTGACGTCATGAAAACATGTTTTGAGTTTGTGGATGTTAAATAATCTAATAAATCAATAAGCTCAGCATCTTTTAACATAGCTACATACCATAATAACCACAGACAGGAAACTAGGCTGAATTTCACTTCCTCATTGATGAAACAGATTTACTTTAGACCAGAGCTTCTCAAACTTCCTCCACCACGCCCCCTGCAGGTGGAAAAGCTTCACAGCCCTTCAGACAATATTTCTATCAGTCAT
>NW_028221337.1:0-7944 GCF_045865225.1 Trachurus japonicus | reverse complement strand
CACACACACACAGACTCTAGAACCAGCTTCATGTGATTACACCCACACAGCAGGAGACTCCGACGCGGATCCGCATTCAAGTCACCAAACCCGCGTGACTGTCACATTCGTTTGGCCGCCGCCTAGAGGATCAGCCCCGCCTCCAGGCAGAGCCGTTATTCTACCGTCAAACAGCGGATCCCGGACGGACCCGTGTCGGACGTGTGGACACGGACGCGCCTTTACTGTAACGGTCGAACACAGTAGTCCACACCGAGCCGAGACTAGAGGAGTCATCTTTCTTTGCTGGGACACGGTTGTGCTGAAGCCTCTAGTAAGTTTATTGATTTATTGATGTATTGCGACATTCACAGTAAGCATTGGCCTTTGTGTTTTAATCGTCATGTATATTAATGCTTGTAATGACGTTGTTTGATATTAGCACTGTTAGAACTTTTGTAGTTTTGTGCAACAGGCTAGGTTAGCTTCTAGCTGAGATGTGATGATGCACGTCTGTAGCTATTTTGTTTTAAAATGGGATAGCAATTTCGGGAGAATATGTTGTGGTTGTGTGACTAAAAAACACACACATTGTTATTTGGTAACGTTATGGTTATCTGTTTTAATGTATCGCAGCTGTTATGCTGTGTAACGTTAGCCTATGCTAGCGGTAACTTATGTAACTTAGCTGCTATTTCTCCGACCTCGACCTCCCATTTCCTCGATTTAAGTAGGCTATGCCCGGTGTTCCGACTCCCAGTAATTACGAGTCGCCCTCTTCATACACATTACGGTGTTTTTTTTTTTTTTTAATAATTATTTTCTTTTCTTTAAAACTAACTAGCCGTTAGCGGCTAGTTAGCCGCTAACGGCTAGTTAGCCGCTCGACTTTTATTTAAAAAATAAAAAACACCGTAATGTTTATGAAGAGGGCAACCAACTCCAACGTTACGGAGTTTAGAATGACTTTTTTAAGCCTCTCTTTGCTCCTCATGTCGTAATTCTCCGTGACTTTTCGCTAGCCGAGCGGCTAACGGCGCTGCTGTACTGTATATCAGCACGGGTGTGATTCGGTCGTAGGCACGAGGCCGCACACCCGTGCTGATATACAGTACAGCAGCACTCCCTCTGCCTTTATTCATCCCACGAAGGGGAAATTCACAAGTTACAGCAGCAGTACAAACACACTCACACATGCCATGCACACTGGCAATATTAATGTTTAAGCTTGTCAGTGCTTTATGATGATTAATATATGCTGAGAAACAAGATAAAATTGTAAATCAAGCAGGAAAGACCAATAATTTGTGTTTAATGAATCAAATATAATCAGATATTGTTTTGGTCATAAATAGGCTATGTTTAATTCGCTGGGGAGGAGGGGCGGGCACACAGCTTTTCTTTTTTTTTAAACTTTTTTTTTTAAATAGTGAGGGCTGTCATTTTTGCTAAGCTTAATGGTGCGTTCCAGGCAACCCGTAACTCGTATTTTTCCGACCTGTTCCTATGGTTACCCGTTAGAACGTACAGTCAAACTCGTAACTTCCCACCTGTGAACTCGTGCTAGATCGATCTACTCCCAGTTCCCAGTTCGTAACTCGTAACTTGCCTGGAACGCTACAAACTCGTAACTGGTGACTCGAAGTCGTGACTTACGGGTTAAAAAGCCTGCCTGGAACGCACCATAAGTCAACTAAAGTTAGCTATTTTGTGTCTTCTATGTCCTGCCTTGAGTTTATGTTGTCTACACACCCACATACTTGACTTTTTTTCAACATTTTTTCTATTTTTACTGTGCAGATAATCCTCCAGCTAGGCCAATATTTGACATGTCTCTGGGTGCTGCTGTGTAGTGGTGAGTATTAGCCTACTATTCAATTGCTTTTGTTGGTTTTCGGGATGCACATTTTGAATTTTTTTTCTGACTGATGATAACCAACGCTTGTTAACCGATATGATTACAATGCTCTCGGGGGCGATCACTTTTTCTCTTTTGCGCAGCTCTGTTGTAACAGGTGATGCAGATCGATGTCCCTGTAGGCTACATTTGTTGTCTGGCCTTCTTTTATGATATTATTCCTTTTTTAATATTGTGAGTAAAGATAATTACTGCAAGTCCTATTGCCTTTAAGATTCTAATGTTCATTTTTTTTGTTGAAACTATTTTGGAGAGATATGTCTAATAATCAGTCTTCATTACAACACAAAATAATATGGCACCACAAACTAAACCAATTTCCATTTGTCTTTCTTTCTCTAGTGAATGTGGCAGTGTAAAGGGTGTTCAGTTGCTGTGCAATATTTGACATGTCTCAGGGTGCTGTGTCAAAGGCTCTGCAGTAGTGGTGAGTATTACTAAATCAGTTGTTGTTTTCTGAGTTTATTGTTTTTTTTTTCATTTATGTATATTATTTTTAAACAATTACTCAGTAATGAAAAAGAAATAGGGGGCATCATTGCACCAATGGATGAAGTAAATATATTCTCTGGGTTGGGGGTGTAACAACTGATTGTCTTCAAGACAAAAATGCCTTTTACCAGGACAAATGAGAATTTTCACAGACATGAACTCAAACAACACAACTTCTCCTCTGCTTTTCTGCCGTAGGATGATGACGTGGATCTGGGAAGAGAATGCGTCCTAAAGACCCTCTGCGTTTACCTGAATGAGGACCCGGAGAATCTATTGAGAGTATGTGGTAAGTAGCTATTACTTAGGTTTAGTATGTTGAGATGTTATCTTTCGTATTTTATATAAACTTTAAAACATCTACTCATTGTAATTACTTTACAGTCAGCTAAGTTGTAGGATAATATGGTAGTGCTCTTAATATCAAAGTGTGTGTTTATTTTTCATTAAAGGGATAGTTCGGGTCTTTTGATATCTATCTATACCCTTGTTTTAGCACAGAGCTAAAGGGAGAGCTTTATGAACCTGATGTGATGCTGAACCTCATCAGATGGAGTTCCATAGACTGTAGGAAAGAGGTTAGAGCAGAGAAGAGTGATCGTTGCAGCGCAGTCCATGGTGGAAGATCAGACCAACAAATATACAGACAGCGTGCATCACCTCCAAGGATGGTGCTGCTGGAAAAAAAAAAGAACAGCACTCCTCTGCAGCCAGCTGACGTGTAGCTCACCTGCAGCTGTCAGAGGATCCTCGCTCTTTCTTTAGCCTGGCGTTTGGATGCACTTTGTTCAACATGTGAAGATCTAACCACCATCTGACCACCGGTCAGCTGAGCCAGCTAACAGAGTGGACGTGGCTGGTGTGTAGACTCGCTATTTTATAACGGCAAGAAAAAATAATCGTCCTGATAGTGTGTACATTTGTCCGGCTGATCTTCCATCACGGACTGCGCTGCATTACTGATCATCACCCGGTCACCCTGTCTGTCACAGCTGCAGCTGTGGTCTAACTTCAGCTTGTTGCTTCCCTGTCCCTCCTCTCTGTGTCTGCCCGTTCTAACTCCATCTGACGAGGTTCAGCATCACATCAGGTTCATAAAGGTCTCCCCTTGGCTCTGTGCTAAAACAAGGGATGGCTTCATCACTTGTGTCATAATCAGATATGTTTACGTGAACTATCCGAGCAATAAACTCCATGAAACAGCTGATGGAAATGCGCACAGCCGTCTAGAGGCGGCAGCGCGCAGTGATACGGAGGGAGAGAAAATAGCAGCAAGCGATTGTGAGGTCAGACTTTTTTGTGGACAACGGTTTTGTGATGCAAATGTATCACTCTTTTGAACGCATATTGTTTTGAGAAGTAAAACGCTTTATTTTCGTGACCCCAGCCAACTAACCGGACTACATTCGTCAGCACCGCAAACTCTCAAAGTGTGAGAGAGAGAATTAAACATAGCCTATTTATTATCAGTTACTATGACCAAAACAATATTTGATTCGTTAAACATAAATTGGTCTTCCCTGTAGGATTTGTTTTATTTACAATCTTATTTCTCAGCATATAGGCCTATTAATTATCATGACAACATAAAGCACTGACGAATGAGCCTAAACATTGATACAGGACTCTGTAACACAACTCATCACACATTCATGCTCTCCCTGTGTGATCATGTAGGAAGCAGACAGTCTCTCTGTACGTCTTGACCACATGTCAGCTGTTCAGCTGTAGTAGAGGAGAACTCAGCTGTTTTCAGCTCTGCCGCACGTAGCGTTTTTTTTTGTTTTTGTTTTTTTTTAGGAGCTCCGGTATATTGCGGCTTTATGCGGGAGGACACGCGATAAACTACAGCTGATCCAATGTATTTATCTGAGCTTGGTCACCGTGAGAGGCGCTTTGAGCTGCGTTCATATTAAGTTACACCTGACGCAGGACAGGGCATTTTGACAGGTCTGCGCTCACATCAGCTGTGTTTATTTACCCTCACCCTGTCACATAAGCGATCAGCTGTTTTTTTTGTTTTTTTTTAAACGTTTGATGTCTTTTTTTCTTTTTGCTCGAAATTAAACATGGTATGACCTTGACTCCCTATATATCTGTCTGTTTGATTACAGGTGCTGTAAGAAAAAATACAGTGACAGGTCAGCCACAGATGACGAGGTGACCAAACACGCCATCCACCTTGCGGCAGATTGTGCAGCGAGGAGACGTGTCCCGCCTCCATCCACGCGAGAACCCCAGTAGCATGTACTTTAAAAGAATAAACAATTATTTGTATTGAACTTCTTGTCGTTCACCAGTTATTCATTTTCTGATATTTTAGCTTCACATTTCATTGAAGTTGTAGCCTCATTTTGTACAGTTAATTGATGTCTTGACTTCAACCTTTTCTGTATATTGACAATAGTGTTGGGTTAAAAATGCAAGGCAATGCAGATTTAAGCTTGGTGTAGAAGTCTAGGCTAGGCATAGTTATAGTTTTAGTTTAAGCTATTTTATGGAGATTTTGAAAATGATGAACGGGTCCAAAACGGACCCGGGCCAGAGGTTTTTTTTGCGTCCGTTTCGGATCCGCGGCGGATTTGCGTGTCCCGAACGGACCCGGGCCAGAGGTATTTTATAAGTCCGTTGCGGGTCCCAAACGGATCCGGGCCAGAAGGTTATTATGAGTCTGTTGCGGATCCGCGGCGGATTTGCGGGCCCCGAACGGACCCGCCGCGGAGGTATGATTTAAATCGCGGATGCGGACCGGATGCAGCGCGGATCCAGGACGGGTCCGCGATCCGCCTTCGTAGCGGATCCGTCACGGAGTGCAAGTGGACTCCGATACGGGTCCGTTTCGCGGGTCCGTTCCGGAAGCCGCGCTACATCCGCGGCGGGTCCGCGGCGGACTCCTTTTGCTATGTGGGCAGTTACAGACACACACACATCAAAACACACAGGTGACATTACGCGCGCATTCCTCTCCCACACTCTAACACACACAGGTAACTTCATGTGATTACACACACACACACACACACACACACACACACACACACACACACACACACACAGGTAACCTAATGAGCCTACAGCTCCTCCATATCAGTGCTTATAGTAAGATGATCATGTGTCTGTCTGATGAGCTCTGTCTTGACCTTAAGATCGTGGGTTTGATTCCCATGTTGACAGAGATAGCAAAACCGGCCGTAGCACCCGTGGCCCTTTCAAAATTTCCCAGAGGAAATTTTCTAGTTTACAATGCTGTTTACTGAAAAAGTAAACAGACAGTCATTTAAGCTTTTAAATAATTACGCTTCATATTATGCAGGCTGTTTTTTTTGAGGGACGATTTCTTCCATTCAACTGTGATCCATATCACCTGCCGTTGCAACCTGTATCACCGCCATGCTGCATGGAGGCTCTTGGTTCATCAGGACCGCAGTGTGGACATCAGTGTGGTAGGACAAGGCTCAATCCTGAGGAGTGACACATTTTAGTTGCACTTTTTTTCCTGAGATCTCAGTATTTTTGGTTTTATTTTTTATTTTTTACCTTTTGCTAAAAACAAACTAAGGAACTTAAGTAACTGTTTTCTCATAGCGTGGTGAATGTGCGGGTCACAACTTGATCACGACAGCATTTTAGAGTTTTTGGATTGTGTATTTGATGAGTTTGATGAGGGAAACCAAGAAATCCCATGAGCCTCCGTAGCGTAGCTCTGAGCAGCTCACAGCTCTGCTTCGCCGTTGTAATAATAGCTTACACCGACAAATAAAGGTAACAAACCTACTGCTATGACAATAGCGATTATGGCAATGGGCCAATTTGCCAAAATGTTGAACTATCCCTTTAATGTGTGTAAGGCCTGGTACACACATTAAGATTTTATAAATCTCAACTGATTTTTTTATCTGTGAGAGACCCCACACATAAAGATAAAAAATCTTTGACTGAACAGTTTTGATCGTATTGTTTGTGGTGTGCTCCGATGTTCCAAAACAGCACACCACACACGTAAAGATTTGTCTTATGACACGCCAGAAATCTTGCGTGATCAAACGTGATCTGACGTACTATGTTGATTATAGCCATGGAGACGTTAGTTACACTGGTTTGTTATGCTACGTGTTCTTCAGTCAGCTCGCTTCTTGTGACGTCACCGGGTGGCAGCCCCATTGGATTACATGACTTGCAGTAAAACTTAATTTTGAACATATTTACACAGAAGAAAATGGGTGGGAGGGGGGGCAGCGGGAGCCCTGGTGCCGCCGACCCGTTCTGCGGTATCATCGGGAGACCCCCCTCCCCCACCCCCCAACCACCAGGTGAAAACACCCAGGCTTCGGCTGGACCATGCAGGAGTGATTTGAGGGATGATAAGCTATTTTGTGGGCTATACTATCTTTGCCACTGTCCACTTGACACATAGAAAAGCTGGACCATGCAGGAGTGCATCACCATCTGACAGCATGGCTCCTGGACCTCCTCACTAACAGGCCGCAGTTTGTGAGGACAAAAGGCTGTCTGTCTGACACGGTGGTCTGCAGCACGGGGGCACCACAGGGGACAGTTTTGGCTCCTCTCTTCTTCACCACTTACACGGCTGATTTCACCTACAATACACCATACAAAAGTTCTCGGATGACTCAGCCATCGTCGGTCTCATCAACAGCGAGGACGAAAAGGAATACAGAGAGCTGAACCAGAACTTCGTGACCTGGTGCCAGCGGAACTACCTACAGATCAATGCTGGAAAAACAAATGAGCTGGTAGTGGACTTTCCCCGGCGCAAAGGCACCCCAACCCCCCTCACCGGTGAACATCCAGGGAACAGACATTGACATAGTGGCCCCATACAAGTACCTGGGTGTTCACCTAAATAAGAAGCTGGACTGGGCTGTTAACACACAGGCACTATATAGGAAGGGCCAAAGCAGACTCCACCTGCTGCGGAGACTGAGGTCCTTTGGGGTCCAGGAAGCCCGATTGAGGACTGTTTATGACTCTGTGGTTGCATCCGCCACCCTATATGGTGTGGCATGCTGGAGCAGCAGCATCACGACAGCAGAGAGAAAGAAGCTGAACAAACTGGTAAGGAAAGCCAGCTCTGTCCTTGGCTGCAGCTGATGTGTAGCATAGTGTTGCTACATTGACTTTCACAAACTCTGTTATCTGCATGTTCCTTCCTCTTTCAGTCAGTAAATCAGATTTCCACTGAAATGTTGAAACTAATGTGAGGTGCTATTTTTAGCTTTGATACAAGAGCCCACCCCAATGTGGTGGTGACTCGACACAACTGAACTTAACTGATCTAACAGAGGGTTAGCGCAGTTAGTTCTGCTTAAGACTCTTCATCTGACTGACGGACTTTGACGGAGGTAAAGTTGTTGTATACCTTTCCAATTTGCATTCATGAGCAGATTAATCCAAATGAGTTGTATTGGGAAAAGATTAGGCAAGAAAGACGTTTTTTGTTCTTTTTAGCCACTGTAAAGAGTCATGGTTTGATCACTGTCTCATAAACTGATGTATTTAAAAAGCAGTGCTCTGTGGCATCCGAAGTTGTTATT